>NC_080174.1:31658230-31744704 GCF_950295315.1 Erinaceus europaeus | reverse complement strand
TCTGTGATAAATAAGAATATAGATGCGCCTCAGGTCAGACAAATGCGGTAAACAGTTAATTGTATTTACATATATATATATATATTTCAAATTTGGGAGCTATTCTCTGCCTTAATCTGGCTTTCAAGTTCTAGTCTCTACCCTGACATCATCTTCCCAGACAATACTTCCAGTCTACCTCCAAGAAGCTCAAGCAAAAATTATTAAATTATTAGCCCCCCACCCAGGACCATACCTAAAATAGACATCCTATAGTTTTGTTCTACCCCAGGTTCCCTATTGTCATCTTCTTTATTTCTACTCATTGATTCCTGTTTATTAAACATTTTGTCCTGCTTAATATGTTACTGCCTTTCAGTCACCAAGATGAAGATGCTAATATAATTTCATCCTGTCTTCCCTGGGCAGATGACCTCACCCATGTGTCCTGGAACTTCACCTCTCCAGAGCCCTACCCCACTAGGGAAAGAAATAGACTGGTGGTATGGATTGATCTGCCAACATCCATGTCCAGTGGAGAAGCAATTACAGAATCCAAAACTCCTTCTTCACTCCCCAAAAAACTTTGCTCCATACTCGTGTGTGTGGGGGAGGTGATAAGAGAAGATGACCAGGGGACTCTGAACCCCATTTCCATTGGGACTAGAAATGTTTGTTACCAGGAATCTTTGTTTTTATACCGTCACTGAAAAGGAAACAAATCTGGAAAACACCAGAGGAAGTCAGGCACTGTTTTGTTTATCTGAGAGAGAAGAAGAACAAGGAAGGACACTCAGAAGTTTTAATAGGTGTAGGTATGACTTAGAAAGAAAGAGAGGGCAGGACTGTAGAAGTGAATAAAACTGGGAAAATATATAGATATAGAGATATAGATATAGATGTAGTCAACCCATATTTGTGACCTTGGGAGAAATATTGCAGTTTCTGCTAGAGGGAGATGGGGACATAGAACTCTGTGTGGGAATGGTATGGAATTATACCCCTATTATTTAAAATTTTATAAATTATTATTAAATAAGTAAACAAATAAATAAAAGTTGTTTGGAAGCAATTGTGAAAGTCAGGCAATATTCTAATGAAGTCTCACATTTCCTTCAGGCAGGTGAAATCTATAGGTCTTACTATGGATAGCTCACCATGGTATTATGTGAAAGCTACTTCCAGAACTCTCCTACCATATAATGTGTTCAACAGAAATGGAATTCAATTGCCTTTAGTTTTGTGCTTAGTGATAACAAAGTATAGCTTAACTATTACTTTCTCCATAAAAACATCTTCATATAGTTGAAGAAAAAAATTAGTCACTTTTCTCCT
The DNA here is from genome assembly GCF_950295315.1 of Erinaceus europaeus. Classification (NCBI taxonomy): domain Eukaryota; kingdom Metazoa; phylum Chordata; class Mammalia; order Eulipotyphla; family Erinaceidae; genus Erinaceus; species Erinaceus europaeus. Next base: position 31,743,390 of record NC_080174.1, on the reverse strand, counting down.
CAAAGCTACAAAACCTCTTCCTCTTAAAATTTCTTTCATAGATCTTATTTTATATCATTTGGCTAGTCTTCCTGACTCCTTCCACCCTCACTACAACTGCTGTTTTTAAAAGTGCAGTAACCATAAACTGAAAAGCTACTCAAATAAAATCTGAGTAATCCCGAGAACAGTGGGGGAATTTCAACATGTCTCCCTTGGATGAATAGTCTGAACTGACTCTGCCAAGAGTTGAACACATTCTAGCTCCTGCAGAACTAGGAACATTCCTATACTTGTTTTTCCCCTCCAATTTGAGTAAGATGAAAATACAACCAGATGTATACAAAAAAGAGTTTTTAGTGTACCTGTTTTTGCAAGTTAACTTTGTTATCTACTTAGGTTGCAATCTGCACCTACCAATTCCTTGTAAAATATAACAAATACTTAAACATATTTATAAAAAAAAGTTTTGTCTCAACTGTATATTCCAGGGAGCTTTTTATTATTATTTTTATTTTTTTTATAAAATGGAAATATTGACAAGACCATAGGATAAGAGGAGTACAACTCCACACAATTCCCACCACCAGAACTCCGTATCCAGTCTCCTCCCTTGATAGCTTTCCTATTATTTTCTTTCTTTTTTTAAAAAAAAATATTTATAAAAAGAAAACACTGACAAAAACCATAGGATAAGAGGGGTACAACTCCACACAATTCCCACCACCAGAACTCCATATTCCCACCCCTCCACTGATAGCTTTCCTATTCTTTTTTTTAAATCTTTATTTATTGGGTAGAGACAGCCAGAAATCAAGAGGAAAGGAGGAACTAGAGAGGGAGAGAGACAGAGAGACACCTGTACGCCTGTTTCACCACTTGTGAAGCTTTCCCCCAGCAGGTGAGTACCAGGGGCTTGAACCCAAGTCCTTGTGCGCTTTCCTATTCTTTATCCCTCTGGAAGTATGGACCCAGGATCATTAGGGGGTGCAGAAGGTGAAAGATCTAGCTTCTGTAATTGCTTCTGCACTGAACATGGGTGTTGGCAGGTCAATCCATACTCCGAACTATTCAAGGGAGTTTTAACCATCTTCCCAGAGAATACTTTTTGCCCACCTACATGTTAGCTGTTGGGTTCAGGAAAAAAGTAGTAAAGTCATGGGCCCTCTGGGATATACCTAAAACAGACTTCCTAGTTTCTTCCAACATGAAGACCCCAAATCTCCTCTGCTATATTCTTATCTTTAAGTTCCTGATTACTAAACAATTTGTTCTGCTTTATATTTTAATGCTTTTTAGCCACCAAGTTGCAGATGCTACCATGATGCCAACCTGATTTCGCTGGGCAGATGACCTCACCAAATGTGTACTGGAACCCCACCTCCCCAGAGCCCTACCCCACTAGAGAAAGGTAAGACAGGATGGGGGTATGGATCAACCTGCCAACGCCCATGTGCAGTGGAGAAGCAATTACAGAAGCCAGACCTTCCACCTTCTGCACTCCATAAAGATCCTGGGTCCATATTCCCAGAGGAATAAAGAATAGGAAAGCTTCCAATGGAGGTGATGGGACACAGAACTCTGTTGGTGGAAACTGTGTGGAACTATACCCCTCTTATCCAATGGACTGGTTGTTTATAATAAATCAATTTTAAAAAAAGGCAGCTATGTCTTAGCCACTAAATTTGGGCCACAAGATTAGGTTCTCTCTCTCTCTCTCTCTCTCTTAAATATGTAATTATTGATTTTAAGAGAGAGAATGAGAGAAGAGGGAGAGTACTAGAACATTGCTTAGCTCTGATATAAGGTGGTGCCAGGTATTGAACTTGTGGCCCCTGGGAAATCAGACATACAAGCTGGTGTTCTTAAAAAGTTGAGCTTTTATTGCACCAAAGTTGAAAGACTCTGGGGTTGGGGGAGGGCTCTGGTCCTCCATAGGAGGACCTAGTGGGTGTTGAATTGTTATGGGGAAAACTGAGAAATGTTATTCATGTACAAATGTTATTCATGTTAGTCATGTATTGTATTTTGCTGTTGACTGTAAGCCATTAATCTCCCAGTAAAAAATTTTAAAAAAAGTTGAGCTATTTCCCTGGCCATAACATTAGGCTCTTTTATTTATATATGTTTTACACTGATAAGCACTTGAAGCTTCTTTTGAAATTTAATTTTTTTTCTTTTTATAACATGGGAATAAAGCTCCCCACCATACCACTCCTAAAAAGCAGACACCTCTCTTAAACGGCTATTGTGATATTCTAGTGCCTAGTACATTTAAATGCTCTCTCTCTAAATCTCTAAAGTAATAAATATCTAGTTGAATATAAAGGTATAATTGAATATCTATATTTATCAGAAATGGAATTAACATTATGTATTTTACTGACTCTAGGATCTTTGTCTTCTCATCTAGTACTTCAGAAATTAGGATATATCTTAAAATTTATTTATCATTTATTCTACCTGGAACTCCATGGGCAGACGACCTCACCAATGTGCCCCAGAACCTCACCTCTCCAGAGCCCTAACCCCACTAGGGAAAGATAAAAACAGGTTGGGGGTATGGATTGACCTGTCAATGACCATGTCTAGTGGCAAAGCAATTACAGAAGCCATAACTCCTACCTTCTGCACATCAAAAAGAATTTTGGCCCATACTCTGGGGGCCAGGGGTGGGGATGTTAGGGCAAGATGACTAGAGGGCTCTGAAATCTAATTCCACTAGGACCCAGATATAAAAGAGGAAAAAAAAGGAAGACATCTGGAAGTAGTAATAGGTATAGCTATGGCTTAAAATGGAAGAGAAGGCAGGACCACAGAAAAAATGGAAAAAAAATATATATGTAGATAGATAAATAGTTATGGAAATAATAGTCAACCCGTATCTGTGGCCTTGGGAATATCACTGTACTTTCAAATGGAGGGAATGGGGGACTTAGAAATCTGGTGGTGAGAACAAATGTGGAATTGTACCCCTGTTACTATGTAAATCACTAATAAAAATTATCATTCATTATAGTTTGTTTTTGAAATCATATATAAAATATTACTTTTAAGTCAATGATAATTGCCTTTTAGAAATATGCTCAATAAGCAAGTTGGAAATGATAAAAGCATTATGCAATGTCAATTATCTATGAAGCAAGCTTTTACTGAAAACCTCCCTTGTATAAGATATTCAGAAGGAAATGAAAATGAATAGGGCCTGGTTCCTCATTTTCAGAAAGATGCAGTGGGTGAGTCAGTCACTCAAAAGCTGAACAGTATATGATAAAGGCCATTTGATTTGCCTTTCAAATTTGGCAGCCTGTGTATGCAGAATACACTCCAGTAACAATATAAGGTGGTGGGTGGTGGAGATAGATAGTATAGTGATTATACAAAGAGATGGTCATGCCTGATGCTTCAGGTCCCAGGTTCAATCCCCTGCACCATGATAAACCAGAACTATTTACTAACTGTGTGACCTTGGACAAGCCACACATGTGTCGATGGTAACAGTATTTGTCTTAAAAGTAGGGGGAGAGACTTACAGGAAGGGTGGGTGTGCATGACTATGAATAGATAGGCAGCTGTAGGACCCATCAATACAATGAAATAAACACAGAAGAGGGTGTATATGAGTGCTCTAAGTGGGGTCTTGCAAAAGCACAGAAAAGGGAAAGTCACTCTTTGGCCAGGATGTTCATTCTAGATTTAAGCACGAGGTTAGCATTTTGTTTAGTGCTGGGAAATTGTGCAGATGCAGTCACATCTGCCATGTTGTCCCCTCAGGCTATTGCTAGTTCCCTCGAGAGTTGGGACATTCTTGGAGCGCCCGTTCCACCATGTTGTGCCCTCAGGGCATTGTCAATTCCCCAGATAGTTGGAGTGCTTTGGTCACTCCTCCCCCTTACCATTCCGCAAGAGCTATTACCCTACCCTGGAGTGCTTTGGTTACTCCTCCCCCTTCCCACTATGCTATCCCCAAGTATCTTGTTTTCTAGCCTCCCATAAAAGCCCTTCTTCTTCCACCTCTCGCTCTCTTGCCCGCTGTTCACCTCAGTGATTAGATGCAGAAAAGGGTGCTGCACGAGGTGGCCATTTTGGCTAGCTCCATGTGGCCCGAACTGCTGCACTCTCACCCAACTCTGAGATGCCCACGCGAATAAAGAATTGTGTTCCCTCTCTGCTCTGATCTCCTTTCTCTCTCCCCTGCGTCGCAGCCGGACAGTTTAGAAGTGAAAAGTGAGCATGGTTTTGACAAGCGGGAGCAGTGGAAGCTGGTCCAGGAAAAGATAGTGACATGTGGAAGAACAGAGGTGAAAGGCTAAGCCCATCTGTGGGATTTAGCTTGGCTGCTGAGAGGTGTGAGGTGAGGCTGGAAAGAAGGTCTGAGAGTAGAGTGGCTGAATTTCAGGGTGAGAAGTCTATATGTCATCCAGTGTAATGAAGTGCTGCTGAAGGGTCCTGAGTGGGCAAACAATGTGATCAAAGCTTAAACTAAGGGAAACATGCAAATTGGTGTGGGGACAAAAGAGACCAGAAGCAAGGTCAGGTATGAGGTAACACATGTTCTTTGCAGAGAGAGACAAGAACAATAGTGTGTATGTGTGTTTAAGAATAGTTGTACTTGGTGACAGTACAGGTAGTCAGGGAGAAAGCTAAGTTTAAGTTCACTGTTGACCATGAGTGTGGGTTAATTGGGATACTTGTTTATTCATTTTGTCAAACTTCCACTGAACTTTCTCCATTGTGTGCCAAACACTGGTTCCAATGGCAGGGTTACACATAAAGGTCCCTTCTCCCCATTAAGAAGATGTGGGCAACAAATCTATACAAAACATTCCAAGGGAGTGTGAAAGTAGACTGTTTAGGAGGCTTGGGTACAATAGTGGCAAATGGGGGTAAATATTTCTGCATTTAGGGAGCTTTTCCACACTCTAGTAAGGAGTGAGTGGACCTGGTAATCCTAGAATAAATATAAAGTTAATGGTTCACTCACTATATTTTTAGGCTTGAAAGGCTTTCTGAAGGCATGTTAGTGGGAACTCACTGAGGTGGTGGCCAGCCAGGTTTGCCAGGTGGAGAGGGTCCAAGAGACCAGCGAGGGTATGAATCTGTGAAACCACAGAGCACACAGAGAAACCTCAATAGTTCATGTGGTCAGAGGGCAAGGAGTGTATGTCTAGCTATAGCTCTGATTCCTCAGTATCATATATCTATCTGAACCACTACACAGGTTTGTACTGCTGCCTTCACTTGTTATGTTCTCTTTTATTTTTTTAATATTTATTTATTCCCTTTTGTTGCCCTTGCTGTTTTATTGTTGGATAGGACAGAGAGAAGTGGAGGGAGGAGGGGAAGACAGAGAGGGGTAGAGAAAGATAGACACCCGCAGACCTGCTTCACCACTGCTCCCCTGCAGGTGGGGAGCCAGGGTCTCAAACCAGGATCCTTACACAGGTCCTTGCACTTTGCACCACTTGCGCTTAATCTGCTGTGATACCACCAGACTCCCATTTGCTATATTTTCTAGAGAAGTACTCCACCTCCTCTCAGCTCTGGGTGTACTGAATCATTCAGTAAAAAAAAAAGCAAAAGATTTAATCAACCTGAAGAGAAACCAGAGTATACTGGATCATTCAGTAGCCATGAATTGAACACACATAATGTGCTAAACTCTGGGGATACAGTGGTGACAGTGGAATGATGGAGATGAAACTAGAGAGATTCTTCAGGGTCCAGACACACAGGAGGGTAGATAGGGTTATATGCTGTGTTAAAGAATGTAGCATGTCAACTATGAAAAGGTTAAGGGAGAGAGACTGGCTCACTTAATAATGAACTTTTGGGTCACTATCATGCCACCTAGGGGTCCTATACAGAGAACCCTAGGACTCCCCCATAGTAATATGGGCCTTAACCTCTATGAGATTCTTTTCTTTATACCATTACTGGACATATACATTGGGAACATCATCATCATTCCTTTTGTGGGCTTCTTTAGTTCTTTATGAACTATCAATGATAGGGACTGCCTCACTCTGAAGAGAGGCTAGGTCATCCTACTCTGCCACTTGAGGAAGAATACCTCTGAAATGAGTGTATCTTAAAATGTCCTTTTATTAAACAGTTTGTTCTGCTTACTGACTTTCAACCACCAAGATGAAGATGCTACTATGATTTCATCCTGACTTTTCTGGGCAGATGATTTCACCAGTGTCCTGAAACTCCACCTCTCCAGAGCTCTACCCCACTAGGGAAAGATAGAAACAGGCAGCGGGGGAGGGGGCAGAGCCAAGATGGCTACTTGGAACCAACAGCTGGTGTGAGCTCCAAAAAGAAGTAGCTGAAAACCTGGGCCATCAGTAGGAGGGTGAACAAGGGGTGGTCAGGGTGACACCAAAAAAGAGTCCTATAACCACTCTTGGACTGGCAAACAGAAGCCAAAAGGACAAAGAAAGGAAAATCTTTGGCTTATTTCCAACCTCCCCCCCACCTCAGAACCAGCCCCTAGGGGCTGGACAGCAGCTCCTATCAGGCTTCCTGCTGAACTATTTTCTTTACCAAGATTCCTGGCTCACTAGGGGTGTCATTCCAAGCCTTTATCTTTTTGTTTTCCATCTCTCTCTCTCTCTCTTAGGTGGCTGGAGCTCTATTTGAATGAAAAAATACAACTAGAGCCTCAGCCCTGCCTAGGAAAGACTACCTGGAGTTTTTTTTTTTCCTTCTTTGGATACTTCCTGCAATTGGCTGCCATTCCTCAGGCTGCCTGCAGCCAATCCAGAGCAATCCAAGCAGCAGACTGACTGTTAGGGTTTTTTACTCTATTTCATTTTATTATTACTATTATATACACATGCCCCTTTTCCCTCCTCCTTCTCCAGGTTGACCAAAATTAACTGTTGTTTTTTTCCATTGACAGGTGACTGGGTGTCCTATCCATTGTGGGAGGAACTTGTTTTTCCCTCCCTCTTCCCTCCACTCTCCATTTTCTCTCCTCCTACCTAATTAAAAAAAAAAAACTATTTCCTTTCACTGATCTCTTTTTTTCTTTTCTTCTTTTGCTTTCTGAATTCACTGATACTCATCTGTGAAATATTTTCAGGAGGAAATCTGACTCAGAGTGGACTTACTGTGTGTGTGTCTCCTTTCTACTTCTCTTTCTCCTTTTGCTATTCCTAGAGTTTATACTGGGCAGTAGATTTGCATAATGTTTATTCTTGCTTTCCCTTTTTTCCTTTCTCTTTCTTTTTCTGTTGTTTGCTATTTTTTTCTAGGACTGGTGGTGATGTTTGGCTACGTGGTGATGTTTGGCTAGCCGGTATTGGTTAAACAGCATCAAGCCTTGCTTCAGTTACTATTGTTATAATTTCTGAGGTTGGTTACTGCATTTATGAAAGGTCTTTAGTATAGTGTGCCTTGTACTCAAAACACTGAACAAACAACTGAGGAACAACAGAACAGAAAAATAAAAACCATATCTATAAAAAAATTGGTTGAATCAAGAACAAATAAAACTGCTATAACAATGAGTCAGGACAGGAGCCCAGAAGTAAATCCAAATCAGTCAGAAGTAACCATAGATAAGAAAAGTATGCAAGCAATAAACCTGATAATCACAGAAATGAACTATAGAGGAAAGGGTTATCGGAATTTGGGAAACAACAGATGAGACCCTCAAGGAAAATACTAGCTACCTTGAGGTAATTAGAGAACTGAAAGCTGAAATAGCTGAGCTAAAGGGAAAATTAGCAGAACAAGCTAATACTATAACTAAACTGAAGAAAGAAGCTGAGAGAAGGGAAAGCAGATTAACAGAAGCACGAAACAGAATTAGCATGATAGAGGATGAACTAGAGGAAATTAAGAAAGAGGTAAAAGAGCTTAAAAAGAGATAGAGAGACACTGAAAACAATAACAGAGACATATGGTATGGTCTCAAAGAAGTAACATTCGTATAACTGGGCTATCAGAAGAAGAAAGAGAGGAAGAGAAAGTAAAAATTCTAGAGGAAATAATAAAAGGAAACTTCCCAGACCCGAACAACAGAAAGGACATTAAAATCCAAGAGGCCTAGAAGGTCCCAAAAAGAATCAACCCAGACCTGAAGACACCAAGACACATCATAGTTACAATGAAAAGAAGTAAAGATAAAGAAAGGATCCTAAAAGCTGCAAGAGAAAAACAAAAAGTCACATACAGGGGAAAGCCCATAAGCCTATCAGCAGACTTCTCTACTAAAAAACTAAAAGCCAGAAGAGAATATCTATGGCAAGATATCTATGGAGCCCTCAATGAAAAAGGGTTTCAACTAAGGATAATATATCCTGCTAGACTTTCATTCAAACTAGATGGAGTGATCAAAACCTTCTCAGACAGGCAACAGTTAAATGAGGCAACCATCACCAAGACTGCCCTGAAAGAGGTTCTAAAAGACCTCTTATAAACAAGAACATTACAGTAATACTTGCCATATATCAGAGCAAATAAAAAATTGTTGAATAATGGCACTACAATACATTAAATCCATAATATCAATAAATGTCAATGGTTTAAACTCACCCATTAAAAGGCAGAGTGGGAGGATAGATCAGAAAACACAGCCAACTGTGCAATAATCCCACTTGACCCAACAAGACAAACACAGACTTAAAGTGAAAGGATGGAAAACTATCATACAGGCTAATAGACCACAAAAAAGGGCAGGAACAGCCATTCTCATCTTTGACACAAAAGACTTTAAATTAAATAAAGTAATAAAATATAGGCAAGGCCATTAAATAATAATCAGAGGATAAATAAACCAGGAAGTTTTAACAATTATTAATAACTATGCACCCAATGAGGGACCATCTAAATACATCAAGCACCTACTGAAAGAACTTCAAAAATACATCAATAGTAATACAATAATAGTGGGAGATTTTAATACCCCACTCTCACACTTAGACAGATCAATGAAGCAGATAATCAACAAAGAAACAAGAGAATTAAATGAAGGGATGGACAGACTAGACCTCCTGGACATTTTCAGAGTTCTTCACCCCAAAAAACTGGAATACACATTCTTTTTAAATCCATACAGCACATACTCAAGGATAGAGCACATGCTAAGCCACAAAGATCATCAACAAATTCAAGAGCATTGAAATCATCCCAAGTGTCTTCTTAGACCACAGTGGAGTAAAGCTAACATTTAACAACAAACAGTGTGGTCCAGGAGGTGGTGGAATGGATAAAATATTGGACTCTCAAGCATGAGATTCTGAGGTCAGTCCTCGGTAGCACATGTACCAGAGTGATGTCTGGTTCTTTCTCTCTCTCCTCCTACCTGTCTCATTAATAAATAAATAAAATCTTAAAAAAAAAAAACACCCAGAAAATTACTAAAGGTCACAGAATTTGGAAACTAAACAACATACTGCTTAAGAACCGCTGGACCAGAGAGAAACTCAAGCAAGAAATGCAAATGTTCCTCGCAAACATTTGATTTTCATTCAAATGAAAATGAAGACACAAGCTATCAAAATATTTGGGAAACATCTAAAGCAGTATTAAGAGGAAAACTCATAGCCATACAATCACATATTAAAGAACAAGAAAAAGCTCAAATAAATGACATTACTATACACCTTAAGGACTTAAGAGGAAGAGGCACAAAGGAACCCTAAAGCAACCAGAAGGACAGAAATCACTAACATAAGAGCAGAAATAAACAGCATCAAAAATAAGAGAACCATACAAAAGATCAATGAAGCCATATGTTGGTTCTTTGAAAAATTAAACAAGATTGACAAACCCCTAGCCAGACTCACAAAAAAAAAAAGGGAGAAGACTAAAATATAGAATTGTAAATGATAGAGGCAATATCACAACTGACACCACAGAAATCCAGAAAATCATGTGAAACTTGTATGAAGAACTGTATGCCTGCCACCAAGCTAGAGAATCAGGAAGAAATGGAAGAATTCTTAGAAACATATGCCTTTCCAAAACTGAACCAAGAAGAACTACAAAGCCAAAATGCAGCAATCAAAGACAAAGAAATCGAAACAGTTATTAAGAATCTTCCCAACAACAAAAATCCTGGATCAGACAGCTTCAAAAATGAATTCTATAAAACCTTCAGGAAACAGTTAACACCTATACTTCTAAAGCTCTTCCACAAGATCGAAGAAACAGGAACACTCCCTTCCACCTTCTAAGAAGCCAACATCACCTTGATACCAAAAGCAGATAGGGACACAATACAAAAGGAAATCTATAGACCAACATCTCTGATGAACATAGATGCCAAAATATTAAACAAGATCCTGGATACAGCAACTGGATACAGCAGTATATCAAAAAGATTGTTCATCATGACCAAGTAGGATTTATCCCAGGAATGAAAGGCTAGTTCAACATATGTAAGTCAATCAGTGTCATTCACCACATCAATAAAAGCAAAATCAAAAACCAAATGATTATCTCAACAGATGCAGACAAAGCCTTTGACAAACTCCAACAACAATTCATGCTCAAAACACTACAAAAAATGGGAATAGATGAGAAATTCCTCAAGATAGTAGAGTCCATATAAAGGAAACCTACAGCTAACATCATACTCAATGGAAGAAGCTGAATGCATTCCCCCTCATTTCAGGGACTAGACAGGACTATCCAGTATCACCATTACTCTTCTTCTTCTTCTTCTTCTAGCCTTTGCCCTTCTTCCGTAGCCAGTCAACAGCATCAGGTTGAGCCTGATGTAAAGTTTCGAGACCTCCTTTGAATCTGGAGAGGTGGCAGTCGTTGACTATGTGGGTCATAGTCTGTCTGTAGCTGCAGGGGCAGTTCGGGTCATCTCTGGCTCCCCAGCGATGGAACATAGCGGCGCACCGGCCATGGCCTGTTCGATAGCGATTGAGGAGGGCCCAATCATAACGTGCTAGGTCAAAGCCGGGTTGACGCTTGCAGGGGTCTGTGATGAGGTGTTTGTTCTTGACCTCAGCTGACTGCCAACTCTGTTTCCAAGAGTCTGGAACAGAGAAGTTCAGTGTAGGCGTAGGGGACCAGATTGGGTGACGAGACGTCAAGCGTCTTAAACATAGTATTGGAAGTTCTTGCCATAGCATTCAGACAGGAGAAAGAAATTAATGGAGTACCGATTGGAAGGGAAGAAATCAAGTTCTCACTATCTGCAGATGATATGATAGTATACATAGAAAAATCTAAAGAGTACAGCAGAAAACTATGGAAGTTATTACAAAATCAATGTACAAAAATCAGTGGCATTTCTTCATGCAAACATTAAATCTGAAGAAGACATCCAGAAATCACTCCTATTCACTGCTGCAGAAAAATCAATAAAATACCTTGGAATAAACTTGACCAAAGAACTGAAAGACGTATACTGAAAACTATGAGTCACTATTTAAGGAAATAGAAACTGATACCAAGAAATAGAAAGATATCCCATGCTTATGGATTGGAAGAATAAATATCATCACAATTAATATTCTCCCCAGAGTCATATACAAATTTAATGCAATGTTCATCAAAGTTCCACCAAGCTTCTTTAAGAGAACAGAACAAAAACTACAATCATTTATCTGGAACCAGAAAACACCTAGAATCACCAAACAATCCTGAGGAAAAGAAATAGAAATGGAGGCATCACACTCCCATGTCTCAAACTATATTATAATGCCATCATCATCAAAACAGCTTGGTACTGGAACAAAATAGGCACATAGACCAGTGGAACAGAATTGAAAGCCCAGAACTAAACCCCCACACCTATGGACATCTAATCTCTAATAAGGGGCCCCAAAGTATTAAATAGAGGAAGGAGGCTCTCTTCAATAAATGGTGCTGGGAAAACTGGGTTGAAACATGCAGAAGAATGAAACTGAACCACCTTATCTCACAGGAAACAAAAATCAACTCAAATGTATCAAGGATATGGATGTTAACCAGAAGCTATCAAATACTTAGAGGAAAACATTGGTGGAATGCTTTCCCACCTAAACCTCAAGTACATCTTTGATTAAACAAACACAATTGTAAGGAAGACTAAAGGAGAAACAAACCAGTAGAATTACATTAGTGAAGGTCTGGAGGTCCAGGGAGAAGCCCAAGTCAATTAGTGATTGAAGATCAAAAAAGGAAGCACTAAGTATTTCCCACTGGGCCAATGGTCAGTGGCAAAGAAGCACCATTTTCACAAAAGGCAGGGCTTGAGATAGCTTGTTATTTTTCTTTTCTTGGAAGGGAAAATAATCCAGCTTTCTGATTTAAAAATTAGAAATGAGTGAGAGGGGACTATAAGATAGCATAGTGGTAATGCAAAAGATTGTCTTGCCTGAGGCTCTAAGGTCCCAGGATCAATTCTTGCTATCATCATAAGTTAGAGCTGAGCAGTGCACTTGGAAAAAAATGAATAGTAATAATAAAAAATGGCTGAGGAGTAAAGTTGCATTCTTCTGCTAATTAAAAAGCAATATAGCTTAGCTGTATTAAATATCAGAAGTGGGGGCTGGCTGATAGCATATCTGATTAAGCATACGTATCACCATACACAAGGACCCCTGGTTTGAAATCTTGCTATTCCCTGCAGGTTTCTAGCTTTCTCTCTCTGTGTGTGTGTGTACCCCTCCCCTCATAATTTTCTCTGTCCCATCAAATAAAATAGAAGGAAAAAAAGATTCCCACACATACATGATGGACTTAGACCTCGAATAGATCTCTCTCTCTCTCCAATGTCACTGGTCATCTCCATCAGGAACAATATAATGGACCCCTTTGTGAGCTACCATAGGACCTTGCCCTCATTGTGGATCAACAATGGTAGAGAATGTTCCATCCTCTGAAGGGAGGTTGGATAACATACTCTATCTACTACCTGAGGAAGATGGGTCCTGAAATTGGTGCAACTTGTAACATTCCTACTGATGACCACAGAATGTGAACTCAGACCTACAGGGATGTAGAGGTTACATAGGCTCCTATGCTGAATATGGGCCCCCATAAAATCGATGGGCTTTACAGAACAATATTTATACAGTTTTCCCATATTTGGAAGCTACTCTCTTCCCTGATCCAGCTTTCTAGCCCTTTTTCTAGCCATGACATCATCTCCCCAGACAATAACTTGGGTCTACCTGCATATTAGATGTCAAGCTCAGGCAAAAACTAGTAAAGTCATGGGCCCTTTGGAATATATCTAAAATAGACCTAATAGCTATTTCCAAAATGGAGACTCCAAATCTTCATCTGCTCTATTCCAGCCTTTAGGTTCATGATTAGTCAACAATTTGTTTGGCTTTATCTGTTAACTCTTTTTTTTTTTTCAGCCACCAGGTTCCTGATGCTACCATGATGTCAACCAGTCTTCCCTGGGCAGACGACCTCACCAATGTGTCCTGCCCCACCTCCCCAGAGCCCCACCCCACTAGGGAAAGAGAGACATGGATAATGGATTGACTTGTCAATGCCCATGTTCAGCGGGGAAGCAATTACAGATGCCAGACCTTCCACCTTCTGCACCCCATAGTGACCCTGGGTCCATATTCCCAGAGGGTTTAAGAACAGGAAAGCTATCAGGGGAGGAGATGGGATACAGAGTTCTGGTGGTGGGAACTGTGTGGAGTTGTACCCCCCTTATCCTATGGCCTTGTCAGTGTTTCCATTTTATTAAAAAAAAAATGGCAGCTGGAAGTGGTGAATTTGTAGTGCCAGCACTAAACCGCAGGGATAATCCTGATGCCAAAATAAAACAAAACAAACAAACAAAGCCAGAGGTGTGTATTCTACAGAGGATGGAGTCAGAGACCTCATGGCTTCCCTGAGTTTTGACTTCTGTACAGTGAACAATACTAATCTTAGTCAAATGTTTGTATGTAGTGATGCTTCCCTACATTCTCATAGAAATCATGAAATTGCACTTAGAACATGTAATACGTAACCTCTGCACATATCATTTCCTTTACTCCTTTGACTATTTTCCTTCCTTCATTCTTTCCCTCCTTTTATCTTAAAACAGCTTTTGCTACCACTCCCACATTTACTGAGCAAGCTAGACCCTTTGAAAAGTGCTGGGAATGTAGAAACACATGAAATGAGCACTACTCCAGCTACTCAAATAGTAGGCAGATGGGCAAAGGGCAGGCATTCTATCAGTAGTATAGTGTTTGCTCCGGACCTTACATTGATTCTTAGATGAATTCGGGGCTCCTGTGATGGCTTGCTGAGGTGTCTGAATCTGGATGGCAGTGCTCCAATTTTTGCCTCAGTAAAATAGCTGAGACTTTCTTTCCCTTCTTATTGCCTTTTCTATTTTAGCAGCTCCCTTTCAGTGAGAGAGGATGTGAACAAGAGAGTTAAACTGGCATTCTGGAGTGCTTTATTCAGTAATTTACTCTGTCTGAGTTAATATCTGGGTTAGATTCCCTGTGAACGCCACTCTCCTAGCTCCTGTAATGTTATAAATATGCTCAGCTTCTATGTGTCTGTCTGGTAAGGTAATGACTACAAGCCCAAGGAATGGGAGAAAAGGAAAATGTCAATGTTGAAAAAAACCCAAAAAAACCAACAAAAAGCAGAACTTCAATCTTCTTCAAAGGACAATGAAAACACATCATCTCTCCCTTTACTCCCTCTAGCTGCATAAAAAAGTTTATTTTTGTTTTGAACAAAAAGAAATTAGTGTAACATGTATTTGAAACTCTATGTTCACCAGCACAATCTCACCTCCCCTTTCAATTTCTCTCTGTTATTGCAAATAAAATGGAAAAAAAAAAGGAAATTAAAAAAAAAAAAAACCAGTGGCCAGAAGTGGTGGATTCATAGTGCCAACACTGAGCTCCAGTGATAACCCCGGAGCAAAAAACAAACAAGAATTAGGAAGAGACAGAAGTAGAGGAAGGAGGAAAAAAGGAATAGTAGATTGCATATCAATTGAACTTCACTTGTGAGGATCCCAACAGCATAAGTGAGAAGTAGATGAGAGGATACTCTTGAACAGTCTTCCCACTTCATGAAATGGGGCTGATGGTTATACACATCTATCCTGTGACAAGTACTGTGCCAAGAGCTTTCAGCACCATGTTTTATTTAGTCTTCGAACTCACAGTAACCCAATTAACTAGTTCATTGTATCAATGACAATCAGTGATGGGCTTGGGACTTTGGACAAGAACCCATCTACAACCTGCAAGGTGCTGTCTACAAAGGATTCTTCTGGCTTGTTTACACCTCAAGGCAACTGTGAAGTGAACAATACTATTCCCATTTTGCACAGCAAGACACAGGGGCTTCAAAGGAGACCCTAATTGAGCTGGCAAGAGATACATGTGAATGGAAACAGATTCAAAGCTCCCTCTGATTCACTGGGCAGCCTCTTTGAGGAAGCAGTCTGCTGTCTTTCCTCACTATAACCCCAATTTTTACTTGCAGCTAATGGCAGATAAAGACTGAGTGCCTGCCAAATCAGCCAGGTACCACATGGAGGCTGGGGCTGAGGTACACGGTGAATTTGAGAATGAGTATGAATGGAATAAAAAATAACTCAAGGATTATCTGGTTTGTGCTCCCACACAGTGCAGCAATCCTGTTTAGAAGTTCTCAAATAGAAGTTTGGCTATTATCCTGTTAGTGTACTGTCAAAAATGGATTATTCTACCTCTCTTTCTCTGGACTTGAAGTCTCTACTGTCACATATATGATAATGCTAGCTTTTTAAGGAGAAGACAAAAAAACCTCTTACAGGACAGTAATGATAAGGGCAGTTAAAAGACAGCTTTATTACTCTGCCAACAGGTTCTAGATGCTACCATGACGCCAACCTGACTTCCCTGGGCATACGACCTCACAAATGTATCCCAGTGGCCCACCTCCCCAGACCCCTAGCCCACTAGGGAAAGACAGAGACAGGCTGGGAGTATGGATAGAACTGCCAACACCCATGTTCAGGCTTTATAGAAGCCAGATCTCCCACCTTCTGCACTCCATAATGATCCTGGGTGCATATTCCCAGAGGTATAAAGCTTAAAGTATAAAAAGTATAATAGCTTTTAATGGAGGTAGGCATTGTGTAGAATTGTACTCCTTCTATCCCATGGTCTTGTTAATATTTCCATTTTATAAATAAATTTTTAAAAAGGCAGGCACCCTGTTGTGGGGGGTCACAGGGAAGGGCAGTTAGCTTTGCCTAAAAGGAGGAAAGGGCTTCTTGAAGGACATTTCTCTTCCAGGAAAGAGTAAAAGTGGGGGCTGAGAAGTAGTGCAGCAGGTTAAGCACACGTGGCACAAAGTGTAAGGACTGGCGTAAGGATTTTGGTTTGAGCCTCCGGCTTTCCACAGGTGTCTATCTTTCTCTCTCCTTCTCTACCTCCCTCTACCCTCTCAATCTATGACTGTCTCTATCCAATAAATAAAGGTACTTAAAAAAAAAGAACAGGGAGTTGGGCTGTAGCGCAGCGGGTTAAGCGCAGGTGGCGCAAAGCACAAGGACCGGCATAAGGATCCCGGTTCGAACCCCGGCTCCCCACCTGCAGGGGAGTCGCTTCACAGGCGGTGAAGCAGGTCTGCAGGTGTCTGTCTTTCTCTCCCCCTCTCTATCTTCCCCATCTCTCTCCATTTCTCTCTGTCCTATCCAACAATGACGACAACAACAATAATAACTACAACAATAAGACAACAAGGGCAACAAAAGGGAATAAATAAATAAATATTTAAAAAAAAAAACAAAGAGTAAAAGTTAAGCAGGTGGAGAGAAGAGATTTCCTGGTTGATAGAAAAGAGGCTGTTCTTCTTGAAGAATGTACTTCTACCTCAGTGGACTGTTCAATTAAGCTGTGACAGCAAATGGTGTGACTGATGTATCATTAGGCAGCCAAGAAGAGTCTTTGAGAGCCATGAGCTGGACTGTGGTGCTGGGGCTTGGTCGAGTGAGGGGATGCATAGGGCTCAGAAGTCGCCTATTTATTTTCAATGCCACTAGTCAACAGTGTTTGTAACAAGACACTTTAAGATTTTCAAATTCTTATTTCATAAGTTCTTATAGAGGCTGCTTTCTCAGGTTGGGGATCAGACAATTTGGGAGACTCAGCTATGCAGGTAAAATGTCAAGAAACACCTCATGTGACAGCACATGAATTGTCACTTCCTTTCACTTGTCCAATCTCTACCTTTAGTTTCTTGGTCACCTACTCTCTCCTACCTAAAAAGTGTACAGTAACTCAAGATACACCTTACAGCCCACACAGGTGAACACAGGGACACATTTTTCATAAATCCACGTATCAAAGGATAGAAGAGAGAAACAGTATCTTCAGAAAAGAGCCCTAAACATCCCACCAGAAAGTCCCAAACAACCCTAAAAAGTGAGAATAAAACTACCAAAAGCTGACAGAGGGTAACAAGTATTATTTCCAACTCACATTTGTCCTTCTAAAAAAAAGCCAAGCAACTTCTTAAAAAAAAACACAAAAAACCTGAGATGTATAAAAATCTAGCATCGTTAACATATTTCCTGTCCTCACATAGCTTATAAAAATGTTTCTGAGCTTTCCCCTGGCTCATTTACAATGATGAAGAGCAAAAAGGAAATGCAACAGATGGGACTCCCATCTTCTCTCACAGCAATTTCTCTGTACTTGAGGTAGCCTGGGCAAGATTTCAAACTTTTTTTTCACATGTACCAACATCTTATTTCTGCTTAAGAACAATGAAGATGTGGCTTCTTAAAAAAGTTGCAGGTTAGAAGTCATGTTTACTATTATCTATTTTTGTCGTTCCTAAAAGGGTTCACCTTAGCTCTCACCCCTACCTTCCCCAAAATGACTACATGAGGATATAATCTGGTACTGATTTAAAGCTGACAGGTGGTACATACATAATTAAAGATGACCTAACACAGAATGCTCTCATTCCTGGCATATTATCAGACACTTAAGCAAAGCAATTATCAGTAGGCAATCTTTTCTGTCAACAGAGATAGAGATAAACATTACCTCAATTAAGAGGATTCAGTGAGGATGGTGTGTGTGTGTGTGTGTGTGTGTGTGTGTGTGTGTGTGTGTGTGTGTGTGTGTGTGTGTGTGTATACATATACCCATCCATTGGCAAATAGTTGAAAAGCTTCAGATTTTAAAATTAAGTCAACTCAACAGAGCACCTTTGGTAAGTGAAATCATGATTTCCCTCCCTCTCTGGAAGATTAAATTTTAAACATCAGAATTATCAAAACAGCAAGCATTTAGGGAAAACACTAGAGATCTTGGTCCAAGCAGACAAGGAAATCTCTGCATTTTTTTCCCCCTGTCATAGCCCTGATGGGGTTTGCAAATGTATTAAGTCTACCTTAAAGAATTAAAACAAAAGAGGTAGGGTTCAAATAAAAAAATTAATTACAATTTCCATTCAGAGTAGAATTATCCCTTTCCTATGCTCCACCAAATGCCCGAAAGTTTTAGAGAATATAATCTTAAAACTTTATCTTCAAGGCTGGGTCTCCCAGCACTGTGATAGTACAACAGAGTATGTCCTGAGGTTCCAAAGGCTGCAGATTCAATCCAGAGCAGCACCATATACCAGAGCTGAGCAATGCTCTGGCCTGTCTCTCTCTCTCTACCCTGCCCCTCTCAAATAAGTCAATCTTTTAAAAATACCATTTTTCTTAAAATATTTATTCATGAATATAAGTAATTCAAAGAATTTTTCTTAAGACATTCAAAAGGAAATGGAATCCTGACAAAACAATGAATTTCCCATCTCAGGTGCAAAAAGGAAGAGTGAGTGCATTTCCTAACAGAGTACTATATTTAAAAAAATAAATTATAGTACATTTACTATATGTACATAGTACATTTTTGCTTCTCTTAGAGCAGAAATTGCTTTAATGTTATAGACAAGTGATTTTCTTCAATTTCTTTAAAGGGTGGCTTCTACAGTAATGGGTTTTTTGAAATCCATGTGAAAACTGCCTCCATGAGACACAGGGCTTCACAACGTTTATGGTGCATATTTTGCCACATTTCACAAGAGGGCTTATTGTTTAAATTTTTATGTCCTTATGTCATATCTGAACAAACGACCTTATTGTTCATTTGAACATGTCTTTATAGGTTCTCTGGTGGTAAAGCTGTGTTGTTGTTTGCATTTTTTTCCTCATCAAGCCAGAACAAAAGTCTCTTTTTTTCTGCAGCACTGGGAACTCAGGAACATGACAGTGTGTGGCAGCAGATGTCAGTTGGAAACACCATAATGATAACGCAAGTGAAGTGCTAATGTTAATGGGTTGACTTCTGACAAGTAAATCAAGATCTATAGAAAAGTTTCTTCTCCACTGCAGACTTTAATGCAAAATAGAGCACTTAATAGAACAATTAGGAATCTTCCAGTAAATTGTTAAATAGGACACCTGCTGGGCAACGGGACTCAATTTTCCTGGAAGATATACTTTACAGGAAGGTACTCCATTCAGAATATTAAGGAAAAAATACGAGTAGTCTTTGGGGAAAATAAAATCAGGTGGATAGATGGTGGTGGTGGCAGGATCATTAATGGGCGATACAGCAGAACTCAAAGCTCAAGTTCATTATACTTCTCAGAACTAAGAATAGCTTCTGAATGAGTACTCACAACTCTCCAGGGACCTATTTCTCCTAAGGAACTCTCCCCCTCTCCCTTTCCAATTTTAATGTAAGAAAAAGAAAAGAATAGAGCAGACATGGATAGGTAAGCATGAACAAAGAAACCTCTACAGAATGGAGGAGAATCTAAACCAGTTCTATTTTAAATGTTGCTACATCCCAACCATCAGGATTCAATTCAAAACAATTCAAAGATGTACTATGATACCATACACCCATAGACAATATGTGACAGTTATCACAACATGCAAATTCTCTATTGATCTTATGGAGAAAAAGAAAATATAAGGTATATATACCATCATATGGACATAATCAAGAAAGGGAAAATTTTAGTGAGTTTATTTTGGGAGAGACTCTCATTGCTTCTGCCTTTTTGTATAGCTTTAGTAAATAAAGCTTAGATAGTATTTTATAAATACCAACTAACAACATTTTTTAAAGTGACTATGTAAAACAGGTTTCTCCTGTCTTCCTCAAAAATATTATTCCAAATATCGTGGTTTTAGTACATTTGATGCTTGAATAAATAATTGAAGAATCTAATTATAACTACAAAAGTAAAGATAAAATAATAATACCTTGATATGCATGGGGTATTATTTTATAAATAACAAATATCTAATCTATGTCCACAGTTTTAGATATATATATATATATTATATATATATATGTTATATATATATAATATATATATATCCTCTGTTTCTGAAAGGTTGCTTTAGATTTGCCACTGGGAAGAAGCCTTACAGAGCCATCCTATAGAATATCATATTGTTTCCACTGGTAGGGGAAAGGCTCAGTGTAAATCTGAACAAATGGAATGAATGCAAATGTGGATTTTAAACAATGCACATCTGAAACCTATATAATACAATACAATCTTTTGATAAAACACTATAAATTATAAACAATAACAACAATAAAACCCTAAACCAAAACAAAGCATGTGTTTCCCTACTGAGAGACTGTCAAAGGTACTTATCAGGTTTCACTAAGGACAAAGTGTCATACATATTTTAGAAGGTCAGTATGGATGTTGTTTCACCTCTATCCACCTAGAACAGGGTGTTTCTTTCTGGTTAAAAAGTGACCATGAGTACAGGTCCTGGAAAAGGATGACAGAGGACGTAGTGCGAGATATATTGTTATGTGGATAACTGAGAAATGTTATGCATGTACAAACTATTGTATTTACTGTTTACTGTAAAACATTAATCCCTCAATAAAGAAATAAAAAAAAAAGATGGGAAGAGGACATAGACAGAATCTCCATCCAAGAAGAGATTTAGAAGGCCAACAGACATATTATCAGAGAAATGCAAATAAAGATAATGAGAATCCACTTTATTTTTATATATATTTTATTTAATTATTTATAAAATGGAAACACTGACAAGACCATAGGATAAGAGGGGTGAGAATCTACTTTAAACCAGTGAGAATGTCATAGATTAGACAGTACAGAAATAAATATTGGAGAGAATGTGGGGAAAAAAGTAACCTTTCTACATGTTAGTGAGAATGTAAATTGGTCCAAACAATGTGGAAAATAATCTGGAGAGTTCTCAGAACACTAGTAATGGACCTAGCCAATTCTCTCCCAGGAATTTATCCAAAGAAGACAAAAGACTCTCCCAAAGAGATTTATGTATACCTATGGTCATAGCACAATTCATAATATCCAAAACGTGGGCCCAACTACAGATGAGTACTAAGGCAGCTGGGGCATATATACACAAAGGAATACTACTTAGCTGTTAAAAATGGTGAAGGTATTTCCTTTGCCTCATCTTGATGAGACAGGGAGTTTTGACCTAGCACGTTATGATATGTTCCATCGCTGGGGAGCCAGAGACAACCCGAACTGCCCCTGCGGCTACAGACAGACTATGACCCACATAGTCAACGACTGCCACCTCTCCAGATTCAAAGGAGGTCTCGAAACTTTACATCAGGCTCAACCTGATGCTGTTGACTGGCTATGGAAGAAGGGCAAACGCTAGAAGAAGAAGAAGGGTGGCCCTTTGCCTCAACTTGGATGGAACTTAAAGACATATTACATGAGATAAACCAAAAAATGGGACAAATATCAGGTCAGCTCACTTAAATGTAGAACTTAAAAACAAACAAACAAAAAACCAAAAAAAAACAGGAACAGAAAGGGAAAGTAAAAGATTGTAAAGAAGAAAAGGAAAGGAGGGATAGGAAAGAAGTGGGTTGTGGGGAAAAAAAAAGTGACCATGACTAATTACAGAGCATTTGGTACTACCAGTTTTCTCAAGAAATGGTACTGGCAGTCAAAATAAACAAAGTTGATTGGCACATCTTTAATGACCTAAAAGGTGGAACGGTGATTACATTCTAATAATCATTAGAATAAGGACAAGCCTATATTGATTATCTACTGTCACCCAGTCACAAGTAACAAGAAAAAGATTCCAAAACTAACCAGTTGATGCAAATCAGCTTATATTTCTTACCTTGTGGTTAACTGCAATCTATACCCCAACCAGAGGTAAAGTGCTTTCTCATGTATACACTTGTAATTTCTGTAAACCAATTAACAAAGGGTAATACACAAATAGCCAGGTGTAACAGAACCACTGACTTTCATCCCTGCTGTAATATTTCCCTCCTGGTGCCGACAGCCTTCTCATCCTTCCTCTCATTCCAACACAATGCCTTTAGGTCTAAGTAATGTAATTTACTAGAGTGGAATTCCCTCGGCACCCTGTGCAGCACTTGGTGACAGTATCATTTATACTCCACAGTGTGGTGGCCTGACACTGATCCATTGGCCTTCATCCCTCATTCATAGCAGAGCTTGTAATTTCACCTTCCACTGTGCTCTTCTGTGGTGTGCATGTACAAATTTACTCCACTTAGCTTTAATTACAAACCTTGGTTGCAATGCTCTCATTAGATTTATATTTCTCACTCCAAATGTCAATCTTATTGAAAATTCTGATTTTTCTCAAGGATTCATCCCTTAGCAATAAACTCTAAAGCATTCTATGACTGAGTGCATTAAGCCAGGAATGCAGACCTGCACTTAAAATACATCATTAGAGTAAATCTCCATTGCAAATGCTTTACATTATTTAGCCATAGGAACAATGAGTCCAGCCCCACCAGTACCCTCAAATTGCATATGAAGGATTAGGCTAAAACCAACTGTTATGCTGAATGAAGCACATGGTATATCAATGGGATGAATTTCAGAATCTCTGTCATTCCTTATGAAGGTGTGGGAGGGGATCAAAGTCAGAGCTTAAATTATCACCTTCTTTCACCTATGACTTTTTGCAGCAATTCCAGTCTATGGCAAAGTGCAACAAGGAAGGTGAAAATAATGAGAGAATCTCTCTCTCTCTCTCTCTCTTTCTCTCTCTGTGTGTGTGTGTGTGTGTGTTCTGGGGGCGTAATGCCCAGGATGATCTGGTGGAAAAGCAGTCTTCCATTTTGCTTAACTAAAAAAGCAAAAAAAAAAAAAAAAAGCAGCCAAAGCAGTGATCTAGAGACATTGATGGGACCTAGGTACTACTTTAATAAAAGACAGATCTTAACCTGCTGGAGCTGATCTGAGAAACATCTCCATCCCAGATTGATGGGTCCTAACATTAAAAAGTTCAGTGATAAATTTCAAATCAGAAATTATATCTATGAATAAGATGGCTGAACAGACAATGAAAAGGAAAATGTAAAAGGTAAAGCCAACCAACCAACCAACCAACTGACAACAAAAAAAAAAAACAGCATAGCAAATACATTCACATGATAAAACCAAACCACTGGTTTATATCTGAACCATGTTTTAATTCTTTCATTTATTAGTCCCATTTATCACATCTTGTCAGGTCCCAAGTGAGGTGGTGTCAGGGTGCAGCCATAATTTCCTTTTTAATTTGATAAATGGAGTAACTGTATCCCAAGAAGGTCATGGAGGAGTTTGAGGAAGAGCCTGATCGGAACATTTAGTATCTAATTCTAAAGGTTAATCAAAGAAGTTATGTAATGCTTACAATTACAATTCCATTACAAAACATATAATATATTTACTTTTATTGGCAGACTTCAGTAAACAGTAAGACATATGTCCTAAAAGGGAATATGTATATTCTATTAAATAAAAAATAATTTGAAATTAATAAATAAATGTGCTAGAAACAATGACTATTTTCTGCCTGTTGGCATCTGATAGGACTGATCAGTAACCAGAATTATAACAGATGCATTATTTTCTGTGGGGAATTATCCCACCATGGAAGCTAATTGCTCCTGAAGTTTTGCCTGTTCCCACTCGAAATATTTAAAGTCTTACTTGATTACAATATTAGTGCTCTCTTTTTTCATAATGTACATCAGCAGGTACTACAATTAACACGCACAGATGTTAGAATTGAAATATCCATGTTTAAATAAAAAAACAGTGAGATGGTAAAAAATAACTAAATATGCTTAGCACAGTGCTAATCTTAAAAGGAAAGAGGCTTGCATTGTGCTAATTTAATGGCACACAAAAAAGTGCTCCCACTTGGCACAGAAAGTCTTTTAAGAACAATCTACTCTGACAATGATCTGTACCTGTGTAGCTTTGTAATTGAGAGGCTGATCTGACAACCATTTAATTAAAATTTTTATACTCCAAGCATAGAGGGATTCTTCTCCAATGCCCTGATATTCTCCAACATACTTTCATGATGCAACAATACAAGTAAGAATAACAACAGCATAATTTTATTGATCACTGGCTTTGTGCTTCATGTTTGTTCTCACTTAATCTTCACAATCAACCACGAGGCAGGCACTACCTCTCTTCTAATTTTCAAACAAAGACATCTAGATCTAGAAAAGGTTAGATAAATAGATCAAGGTCAACAGGTAGCTAAGATCTGACTCTGAGTTTTCTTTTTCCCAAAGATCTTGTCTCATGTTAACCACTACACTTCAGTGTTTGCTTTGGTAGGAGATGCCAGAGAGGAATGTGATTTACAGTCTTCAATTTCTACAGGCTTCTGGAGTTACTGTAATCTTGATTCATTTTTATAAATGACAAGGCTGAAAGGCTCAGAACACTTGCAGACATTCTTATTCTTTGGAATTTCACAAGCACTCACTCAGCCAGTGGCATAGGGGCAGCACCATTGCTGGGATTAGGAAGGCACAAATTTCCCTTTTGAGAGTTGATATCACCTCTCTTCTGTATCTCTTCTTGTTGCACTGGAGTCAGCAGTCAGATGAAGCAGAGTTTTTTTTTTTTTAATTTTTTATTTATAAAAAGGAAACATTGACAAAACCATAGGATAAGAGGGGTACAACTTCGCACAATTCCCACCACCAAACCTCCGTATCTCATCCCCTCCCCTGACAGAAGCAGAGTTTTTACTTGGTTCACTGTCCTTCCAACATCTGCATCTGTGGAGGATACTATAGGACAGACAAGCCCTCATCCTTATTCCCACTTCTCCACATTCCATCTGTAGAGAAGAGATTCCCACTTCCCACCTCTTTAGGAAACACCATTAAGAAATCTTTCTCTTACTAATCTATGAATCTACAGGAAACAACTTTCTAACAATGTACCAACATGATGATGGATGTTGTAAAACCCATTTGAAACAAGGCAGTAATTTAAAAGAAAAAGATCTAAGGGGTCTACCATGTCTTCCAATCTTCCACCAACAAAATTTGTTTATGTACAAATTCCCTTCAGAAGGGAAATATGTGGATAAGCTATTACATGTAGACGAACAGTGCACAGAACTGGCTGCCTTTTGCTATTTAAACAGAGACACATTTATCTCCCATCGCACCACTTACCAGACAGATGCAAAGATGTGGGCAAGCCAGTCATCAGAATTAAGAGTGATTGTGCTTGCACTACATATTCTGATTTGTATGAGTCTTATTTTTAGCCAGGCACAAAGGGCAATAAATGGAAAATCTTATTCTAACCGCTACTTTTCTTCTTCTTCTTCTGGGCCACCCACCCACATTGCTCCACCTACCATATAATTTCACAAATGTAAAAGAAAAAAAACTTAGGGTTCATCCTAATAAGGGATGCAAAGTGTCTAAAATGTGTGACTTTTTTTTTGGCTAGAGTTTGTAGTTTCATACTTTTTCTGTATCAGGACTTTCAGGGAAAACGACACTGACTTCTCTAGGGGCATTCTCAGACTCTGTGTTGGCATGTCACCCCATGCACAGGCAAGCATGACCTGTGGGCAGCTGGCACCACCCCTGCTGGAAGCCATATGTCAATAGACCCCTAGCAAAGACAAACCCCCTCCCAACTGTTTCTATAAATTCAGGGTGACGTTGCCTGGAGGGGGTCAGGCGGTAGCGCAGCAGGTTAAGCGCATGTGGCACTAAGCACAAGGACTGGGTAAAGATCCCGGTTCAAGTCCCAAGCTCCCCACCTGCAGGGGAGTTGCTTCACAGGCGGTGAAGCAGGTCTGCAGGTGTCTACCTTTCTCTCCCCCTCTGTCTTCCCCTCCTCTCTCCATATCTCTCTGTCCTGTCCAACAACAATGACATCAATAACAACAATAATAAAAATAACCACAACAATGATAAAATAATAACAAGGGCAACAAAAAAGGGGGGAAAAATAGCCTCCAGGAGCAGTGAATTCATGGTGCAGGCACTGAGCCCCAGCAATAACCCTGGAGGCAAAAAAAAAAAAGAATGTTGCCTGGAGCCAGTGCCAGAGTTTGTCAAGTTCTACAAATCAGTGAAAGTGATGTCAGAAATGCTCATTAGTGCTTGGTCTACACCTGCTTTCAGTTTGCTATGGTGCATTGCTCTCTAAGGCATAGCACCCCTCTGCTATCTCACTCATCTGTGCATCGTTCTCTGTCTTTGCCACTGTCACCACTCACATCTGCAGCTTGGCTGGAAGCAGAGAATCAACTCACACATAGCAATCTCAGCCAAGCAGCTGAGATTGCAAGGCAACTACCTTTGAAAGAAAAGAAAGACAGAGAAAATTAACAGAGAAGACATGTGCTAGGGGCACAGAGAAGATAGAGGTTCAGTCTATCATTACTCTCTCTTATGACTTTAATGAAAAGTTAAGCTATTTAGGCCCCAGAGTACTCAAGAAAGGGAGCATTCCTATCATCACTCTCTCTTACGATTTTAATGAAAAGTTAAGTTATTTAGGTCCCAGAGTACCCATGAAAGGGAGCATTCCCCCCTGTATGATCTACAAACTACAGCAGCAAACATATACATGTAGAGATTCACATTTTAAGTCACTGAAAAGAAATAATCCAGACACAAAAGGAGTGAATTCTGAGAATGTTTACCTGTATGCTTGTTCATTATCCAGAAACTACAGGAAATATTCTGTCATTCTCTGGTAGTGAACAAATGCCTTGCAGAGCTATAACCTTCTTCCGATAACTCACGGTCCTAGAGTAGTGTTGATGAAGTGTAGCAGAACATCTTTATGGGGTTATAGTCCTCTAGTGTCAGAACTTCTGACTCGTGTTATAAAAACACGGGTAGTTAAGTGCTAAGAAAAGTGGGTCATATACCACTGCAATACAACCACACCACCCCCAAACCAGACTCCAAATGACTGTGCTGTGACAGGGTGGGAGGGGACTAAAGACAGCGAAAGCAAAACTTTCATGTGGTGAGGAGCATTTTAATTTTCACTGGTTTAGGTTAGAGAAAGTTAATCATAATGCCAACTATGAACCAACTTTTTGAGTGTTCTTGAAAGTGTATGACAAATATTGGCTTTGAATGCAATGGGAAATTCAGGTACAGTATCATCAATGGTCCAAACAGGCAATCTCTGGCTTAAATGACCTATCTCTCACCAAAGAGTGATGCTGTAATTCAGTGAAGCAAGGCGATCAAATTGAAGCTTAAGTCAAAAAGGCTAATCTCAAATTCTCATCATCCACATTAGCATCTCCTTCACCAAGGGGGAATCAAAGTACTATATACCACTTTCTCATGTCTATGCCCAGTGTATACAATCAACAAAATCAAGTATATTTATCAGAGTACACTGAGACTGTTGTAGGAAGAATGCAACATGTAGTTACCTGAACTGAACACTTCATTCATCTGTCACTCAAGAGTCACAGACATACTATTTCACGTCGATATATACTAAGTTTCTTCTATTATATACAAGAACACAAAGAATGTGGAGGGATACAGAAAGAACCTACTTTCAAAGAACCCAAGTCTTGTACAGTAGATGATAAGGTTTAGGCATACCTTACACCAAGTAGAGCTCATTAAAAAAAAATTTCTCTTCTAGCATCTGCTTACTGTTGACATAAAGTTTGTGGCTTATATTCCCAAACATTTCCCAGGTGGATCCATTAACAATCCCTTGAATTTATATCTGAGTTTTCTTTTAGTGTTCAAAACTTTCTCTCCTTGGATAAGTGTAAGTGTTGTGACCCAATATCCTAACTATTTTCAAAGGGAAGCAGTGAATTTTCAACACAATCCTTGGAGCCGTTACACTACACCAGAGAGAATTTGAAGAGAAACTCCTTTTAAAAGAAAGTATGCAAAGTGGTATACATACTATTGAAAAGCTCCAGCACATCTAAAGACTATGCCACAAGGACAGAACAGCAATCTGGCAACTGGGAGAAGGTATTTTCATATTATATATCTGACAAGAAATTTAAATCAAACATCTTTAAAGAAATAATATAGTTCACCAACAAAAAAACAAATAACCCACTTAAAAAGTGGACAAAAGATTTGAATAGACAATTTTATACTGTGCCCTTTGAGACAAAATGAATGGAACTGGAGGCAATTATGCTTAGTGAAGTAAGTAAGTGAAAAGCAACTACTGGATGGTTTTGTTCATTGGTGGAATATAGGGTATAAAGACTCATGACAAAAACAGAGTGGCCAAGCTTTATCTAAGACTTTGCGAGAACTAAATTAGTTATCATTGGGCAGGGGAAGGCACAGAACATTGGTTGTGGGTTCAATGTGAAATTATATCCCTTATAATCTTCTAAACCATTATTAAAGCACTAACAATTATTTATAGAATGCAAAGTTGAAGAAAAACCCTGGTTTACAGCACAAGAAGGGGTATATTTTAATAGGACTTTGTTAACATCAGACATAACATCGGGCTTTCATTGGAGTCTACACTGTACTATAAGTGGGGAGAGTAGGTGTATCTGTGTAGGCGACCTTTCTCATTTCTGTTGAATTGTCCTATAGCATATTGAGCATAAATTTTTAAATGACTTGAACACAGTTGGTTGTCCTAACCCTAAAACTGTTTGTATATAACTGAATCTTGCTTTTATGAGTCCAGAGACCCATGGGGATTTTGAATGGCCACTCAATAATCATTTTTATTGAGAGAATGTAGGTTATTTTTTTTTTTAAACAAGTGAGAACTATTTCTGCTAGATAAAAAATACTAGTGCATCTACACAGGTATTTGTTCTCAAGAGCTGCCTGATGTAATTTGAAAGAAGAAAAGTCCCACACCCTTGGACATCTAAGCTTTGATAAAGGGGCCCAAAGTATTAAATGGAAAAAGGAGGCTCTCTTTAATAAATGGTGCTGGGAAAACTGGGTTGTAACATGCAGAAGAATGAAACTGAACCACTTTATCTCACCAGAAACAAAAATCAACTCCAAATGGATCAAAGACCTGGATGTCAGACCAGAAACAATCAAATACTTAGAGGAAAACATTGGTAAAACACTTTCCCACCTATACCTCAAAGACATCTTTGATGAATCAAACCCAATTGCAAGGAAGACTAAAGCAGAAACAAATCAATGGGACTACATCAAGTTGAAAAGCTTCTGCACATCCAAAGAAACTATTAAACAAACAAAGAGACCCCTCACAGAATGGGGGAAGATCTTCATAAGCCATACATCAGACAAGAAACTAATCACCAAAATATATAAAGAGCTCAGCAAACTTAGCACCAAAAAAGCAAATGACCCCATCCAAAAATGGGCAGAGGATATGAACAAAACGTTCACCTCAGAGGAGATCCAAAAGGCTAACAAACATATGAAAAACTGCTCTAGGTCACTGATTGTCAGAGAAATGCAAATTAAGACAACACTAAGATACCACCTTCACTCCTGTAAGAATGGCATACATCAAAAAGGACAGCAGCAACAAATGCTGGAGAGGTTGTGGGGACAGAGGAACCCTTTTACATTGCTGATGGGGATATAAATTGGTCCAGCCTCTGTGGAGAGCAGTCTGGAAAACTCTCAGAAGGCTAGACATGGACCTTCCATATGATCCAGTAATTCCTCTCCTGGGCTTATACCCCAAGGACACCACCATAACACCCAACCAAAAAGAGGTGTGTACTCCTATGTTCATAGCAGCACAATTCATAATAGCTAAAACCTGGAAGCAACCCAGGTGCCCAACAACAGATGAGTGGCTGAGAAAGCTGTGGTATATATACACAATGGAATACTATGCAACTATCAAGAACAATGAACCCACCTTCTCTGACCCATCTTGGACAGAGCTAGAAGGAATTATGCTAAGTGAGCTAAGTCAGAAAGATAAAAATGAGTATGGGATGATCCCACTCATCAACAGAAGTTGAGTAAGAAGATCTGTAAGGGAAACTAAAAGCAGGACCTGAGCAAATTGTAAGTAGGGCACCAAAATAAAAACCCTGTGGTGAGGGGTAGACATGCAGCTTCTTGGGCCAGTGGGGGGGTGTGGGAGTGGGTGGGAGAGATGGGTCACAGTCTTTTGGTGGTGGGAATGGTGTTTATGTACACTTCTAGTAAAATGTAGTCATATAAATCACTAGTTAATTAATATGAGAGGGGGGAAATTAATTGTATGTCTCAAAGTTTTTTAAAACACAGACTGAATCTTTTTAATATATTGGCTGTGTAATTGATATGCAGACTCTCTCAAAAGCCTAGACCAAGTAGATTAGAAGCACCCAATAGCACAGCTATATACAAGATACTGGGTACTGTACAGCAAACCCTAACAAAAGGACTTTTCAAAGTCAACCCAATTACCAAATAATGTGATGATAACATTAACTACCCACTGTCTTTTTGAACCCTAAGACAGCAGGAACCTCACATCTCCACTATAGAGCCTCTAGTTCCCCCAGTCCTGGAACCCTTGGATAGGGCCCACTTTCCTGTATGCCTCTCCCAATCCATATCAAATAATATTGCATCAGTCAATCACAACCTAATCAACACA
The DNA here is from genome assembly GCF_950295315.1 of Erinaceus europaeus. Classification (NCBI taxonomy): domain Eukaryota; kingdom Metazoa; phylum Chordata; class Mammalia; order Eulipotyphla; family Erinaceidae; genus Erinaceus; species Erinaceus europaeus. The sequence continues at coordinate 31,712,559 of NC_080174.1, read as the reverse complement.
ACGATTGCCACCTTCACTTAAGACTGTGTCCAGAGACTTCAGGTGTGGAATGACAACCCTTCAGCTTCATTACTCGGGTGAGACCTTTCCTTTCATAGTATACTCTAATTCCATCTCAGGTGGTTCACTTTTTAACAAAGTCCCAAAACCTAGATATAGACCAGGTTCTGTGAGAGAGAGCATATGTTCACACATATACATAAACTACTGCAAAATAGATACCTGAAAGTAGAAGTACACTAGAGTATACAGTGAGTACCCCCCTAACACTTCCTCTCCACTATTCCAAGCTTTGGGTCCATGATTGCTCAACTATTTGTTTGGCTTTGTATGTTAACTCTCTTTTCAGTCACCAGGTTCCAGATATCATCATGATGCCGGCCAGGCTTCCCTGGACTGAAGACCCCACCAATGTGTCCTGGAGCTCAGCTTCCCCAGAGACACACCCTACTAGGGAAAGAGAGAGGCAGACTGGGAGTATGGGCCGACCAGTCAACGCCCATGTTCAGCGGGGAAGCAATTACAGAAGCCAGACTTTCCACCTTCTACAACCCACAATGACCCTGGGTCCATGCTCCCAGAGGGACAGAGAATGGGAAAGCTGTCAGGGGAGGGGGTGGGATATGGAGATTGGGTGGTGGGAATTGTGTGGATTTGTACCCCTCCTACCCTATGGTTTTGTTAATTTATCCTTTCTTAAATAAAAGAATAAAAAAGAAAGAAAAAAGAAAAGGGAAAAAAAAGAAGAAAAATAAGCAATTACGAGATTGAAATGTCATCTAAAATTATTACTGAAACTTATTATTACTAATATGTCATCTAAAATTCTTGTTTCCAAGCTTTACTAATCTATGGGATGTAATCATCCCAGAACACTACTTATAGCTTTGGAATTAGTTGATTAATTAAAAAAAAAAAGTGGAAAAGTAACAATAACAAAAAAGCAACGAAAATGGGAAAAATGGCCTCCAGGAGCTGTGTAGGCACTGAGCCCCAGTGATAATCCTGGAGGAAAAAAATAAAGGTAGAAAAATACACAAAACTTTGACTTAATAGGTAGGTTGTGCTTAGGTAATCAGAGCACAGGAAATTTCTTTTCTTCTATCTTCTATTTTGTTAGTCTATGCTATGTAGAATGTATTATTCTCACAACTAGGAAAATTAAGCTATTTCTGCTTAAATAAAAGGAAAAAAATCCTCTGAATCTTCTCTTCTAGTAATGAAATTACAGTCTGATAATCTGACCTGGTGACAGTCCAAGGCCAGACATGAAATAGAGAAAAAAAATCAGTTACAAACAACAGATTATAGCTCTGAGTTAAACACTACAAGGATTCCAAAGATCTTGCTATGTTGTGAAACCTTACAAATATTATTCATCATCATGACCACTACCTGGCATTCTCTAGCTGCAACAAGGCATCAGGTTCCAAGCTCCTCATAACAATATATTTAATGGGCGGGGGGTACTTAGAAGATTATGGTGACATTCCCTGAGATAAATCACAGACCAGAGAGAGGAGTCATTTTGCTAGTGACAGACACAGCAGAAAATAACAAATAATTTCTAAAAAGCAACAGTTTGGAAATTATTAGAATAAGTTGCTAAATGATATGTGCTGCAACTTATAGCACTTGGTAAGTAACTGTAATATTCATGACTAAACTTATTTGTAGGCTCACAGGTAATATTCTTTGAGCATAGCACACTTCTGCTGCACTACTCTGCCAGCTGGGAATATCACTTGGAAATCTGATTTGTATATTAATGAATATTTCTATGTTGGTAATACTACCTCTATATGGACAATCATGAAAACTGTTATTATTATTTTGCCACCAAGGTTATTACTGGGGCTTGGTGCCTGTATGGTTCTATCATTCAAGCAGCCATCCACTCTCATTTTCTTTCATTTTGATAGATGGTGAGAGACAAGAAGGGAAAGAGATAGAAGGAAAAACATCAACAGCACTGCTTCTGCTATTCACGAAACAACTGCTCAGCAGGTTGAGAACTAGGACTTAAACCTAGGTCCTCACAGCACATGGTAATGTGAGCTACCACCCAGCCCCTTGAAAATGATTTTCAGTGATGTCTTGAGCAGAATATAATTGTGAAATTGAATGTCACAAATGATCATAATATATTATTACACACATATAACAGAATTGGCCTCAAAACTGTGCCAATGGTCCTACAGTGACTACAGAGGATACATTTTTTTTTTCATAAAATTATTTTATACGTCATCCATGATACTGTCAACATCACAATTTTTATTTTTTTTTTTACTGCCATCAGGGTTGTTGCTGGGGCTTGGTGCCTGCACTATAAATCTACTACTTCTGGTGCTTCTTTTTTTATTTGATAGGCTAGAGAGAAATGAGAGGGCAGAGAGAGATAGAGAAGAAAAAGGAAAGCCAGACATCTGCAGCTTGCTTCACTACTCTTGAAGCTTCTCCCCTGCACGTCGGGAGCAGGGGTTCGAATGGTAATGTATGCTCAACTGGGTGCAACAATATCACACATTTTTTTTTAGTGTTTTCAAATAAACAGGACATCTGAAATTTAAATTCTGGAACAGAAAAAGCAGAAAAGTCAAAATTTCTCAAGTAGATTTAAAATGAATAGCAAATATTACCCTAAGTGAAAAAAATTTTCAGATCATTATTAAGACAAAAAGGTACAGTAAAACCTTAGTTAATGAGATATTTGATGACAAGCTTTTGTTTGTTTCAGTTCTCTGGTAAATTGACAGGCAGACAGTAAATGCTGTTTATTGGAAATCGCTCTAAGGCAGTTTCTTTTCCTAATCACAAAACTTTTGGTCATTTTCTCAGTGATTCAGCAGGTTAGTGTCATCAGCTACAAATATCTTCCAGGGCTGATGTTCTGTATTCTCTAAGCCAAAGATATCTTGTTTTCAGAAGATTTATCTCTGAAAAGGGAAGTGGGATGTGTGTGGTAGGGCGGGGTGTGCAGGTGGGTGTGTAGTGCGGGTGGGGGTGGGGAAGTACAAAAGGTTGGTTAGTTCAGGGTTCTGGTTAGTTGAGTTCCAGGTAGCTAAGCCATCACTGAACAAGAATTCCATGTTTAGGACCCAGAACACCTAATTCCTAGGAAGTATAAGAGCCTTGAAGATGTGCTTTTAATAGAATTTTCAGCCTTATGTTCTTCCATGCTAGGGCCTGTACATCTTCTCTGGGAGAAACTTGTGTCAGTGTAGTCTCTTTCTGCCTCTCTGTATCTTATCTATAAATAAATAAATAAATTGTGGTGTCTGACCTCATGGACTTAATTCAGTTTTGTTATATTCTATATCCATGTTCTTTTCAATTGAGGTTGAGGGGTCAGTAGGTCCTTGGGGATGTCAAGGACAAACAAATACCTATTGGTTTTTTTTGTTTGTTTGTTTTTGTTTTTTGTTTTAAATCTCTTAGAGTTGCTGATTTGGATTTTTTTCCCCTATGAAAACCTTTTCTTTACAGAGAAGATGGGCCTAGACGACGAATAAATCCCTCTCTCCATTGTTACATCTCTATCAGAAACAACACAATAAACCCCTCTGTAGGTCCCCATAGGACCTTGCCCTCAATATAGATCAACAATGGTAGAGAATCTTCCATCCTCTGAAGGGAGGCTGGACAACATACTCTATCTTCCTCCTGAGGAAGATGGGTGCTAAAATTGGGGCAGCTTGGAATGTTCCTATTCATGACCACAGAATGTGAGCTCAGATCGATAGGGATTCATAAGCTCCCTAAGCTGAATATGGGCCCCAGATCAGATGAAATCCATGGGATTTACAGTCAACAAAATTTATACACCTTTCCTTTATTAGTGAGCTACTCTCTTCCCTGATCCAGCTTTCTGGTCCTTTTTCCAGCCATGAAATCATCTACTCAGACAATAACTTGGGTCCACCTGCATATCAGATGTCAGGCTCAGAAAAAACAAACAAAAACTACTAGTACAGTCAGGGCCCTTTGGAATATAACTAAAATAGGACTACTAACTATCTACAAAACAGAGATCCCCCAGCTCTTCATATGAACTTTTCAAGCCTTTAGGTTCTTAATTAGTCAACAATTTATTTGGCTTTATATGTTAACTCTTCTCTCAGCCACCAGGTTCCAAATGCTACCGTGATGCCAACTGGACTTCCCTGGGGAGATGACCCCACCAATGTGTCCTGGAGCTCTGCTTCCCCAGAACTTTACCCCACCAGGGAAAGAGAGAGACAGACTGGGAGTATGGATTGACCTGTCAATACCCATGTTCAGTGGAGACGCAATTTCAGAATTTCCCACCTTCTGCACTCTATAATATCCCTTGGTCCATGCTCCCAGAGGGATAAAGAATAGGAAAGCTATCAGGGGAGGTGGATGAGATATGGAGGCCTGGTGGTGGGAATTGTGTAGAGTTGTACCCCTCTTATCCTATGGTTTTTGTCAGTGTTTCCTTTTTACAAATAAAAATTGTAAAAACAAAACAAAACAAACAATAACAACAACAACAAAAACTCCTTTTCTTCCAGTTTTTTTTTCCCTCCACGACAATTCAGCAGCTTCCTATGGCAACTGACCATGAAACCTTTTTTCTTTGCTCTCTTCTCAATCACCTAAGTGAATAGCAGAGAAAGCTTAATTTTAAGTGGTCTTAGAAAGTGTGGAGTACTGGGGAAGTGGGGTGCCAGGTCACACTGGTGGTGTTGTCTGCCCAGAGCTCTGCCTCACCAGGGAAAGAGAGAGACAAGCTGGGAGTATGAATTGACCTGTCAATGCCCATGTTTAGCGGGAAAGCAATTACAGAAGCCAGACCTCCCACCTTCTGCACCTCATAATGACCCATATTCCCAGAGGGATAAAGAATAGGAAATCTATCAGGGGAGGGGATGGGATACAGAGTTCTGGTGGTGGGAGCTGTATGGAATAACCACCTTATCCTATGGTTTTTGTCAGTGTTTCCTTTTTATAAATAAAAATTAAAAATAAAAGAAAAAGAAGAAAGTGTGTAGTAGAAATGAGAGAATTTTTATGTTAACTTTGATGACTTCATTTTATTTGTTTTTAGGTTATACCATCTTAAGTCATGTGCATCCATACTATCATTTGTGTGTATATGTGTGTATATATCATATGCATACAAGCTTGATGCTTTCACTATGAAGTGGAATAATTCAGGGCAGAGGTTTCTGAGCTCTCTGTAGTGATGTATCTTTGTGCACTGTCTAGGAATTAAAGTCCTAGTCAGACTGAGGGGCAGAGTCTAAAAGTAGTACAAGATAACTGAAAAATGGCTTGACTACTGGAACCCATAAAACTTAGTTGGTCACTCTCTAGAAACACAGAATAGAAAGCAAACCCTGTCAAAAATTAGTAGGACTCAAAAGGACTAATTTTATGCACTCAATTTGACATCTAAACTTCAGGTCACTCAGTAAGAACTGGTCTGTGATTTTTAAGTATTGGTGATATTCAGTAAAACAGAGCACTGTTCAGTTCTAGCTTATAGTGGTGAGGGAGACTGAACGTGGAGCTTTAGGAAGAGAATGAGCATCTGGTATGGAAAGTCTTTTGTGCATAAACATTATTATTTCTTTTTTTTTACATTTTTAAAAAATATTTTATTTTATTTATTTATTCCCTTTTGTTGCCCTTGTTGTTTTATTGTTGTAGTTATTATTGTTGTTGTCATCGTTGTTGGATATGACAGAGAGAAATGGAGAGAGGAGGGGAAGACAGAGAGGAGGAGAGAAAGATAGACACCTGCAGACCTGCTTCACCGCCTGTGAAGCGACTCCCCTGCAGGTGGGGAGCTGGGGTTTGAACTGGGATCCTTATGCCGGTCCTTGTGCTTTGCGCCACCTGCGCTTAACCCGCTGCGCTACAGCCCGACTCCCCATAAACATTATTCTATATCCCCTACCCCATGACAATTAAGAGATCCTGTCTGAGAAGAGCTGCTTATTTTCTTTCAAATTTTCATTTGGGACTAGGTTACAAGTTGCTAGGTTCCTGCTTCAATATGTACCTCCAATGACCACTCCTGTCAGCTGTCACAGGGATCACATGACATCATAATCTTCTATATCCCAGTGCAATGCATAGGGACTCATTTACGAACACATGATTTAGATGAGCTGGAGCAGCCTCAGTACAAAAGTATAGGTGGTGATACCTTCCCCCCATCAAGTGATATAACTATTCTCTGAGTAAAAGTCATTTTGATAAGGTTAAGGTTGTGTATGGAAAAATTCCCTATGAATGTCTGACAAATGTCTCTGCTATACTAGGAAACTCAGTCCTAAGGTTAAAGAATAGTCTACAAATCTACATTTTGGTCCAGAGGCTACTGCTGAAGGATGCAGCCATCTATTCTTTCTCCATCCTCATAGTAACATCCTATCAAGCACTACTTAGTTCTTCTGCACAGTATTCTTAGAAGGAAAGTTAGCTCTGGTGCTTGGTTATTTCTTTTTAATTTGGCAAAGCCATCCATAAGTTAACACATCACTTTAACTATTAAAGAAAAAAAATTGGCATCAGGACTTTGAACTTCTGTGTGTCTACCATGCCTGGCAGACTCTTTTTTTTTTTTTTTTTCCTTCTAGTCTGAGAGAGAGAGACAGTGATGGAGAGAAACACAAACCTGGCTTTGCTGTATTCAACTGTTTATTAAGGTACACCTCCTTTCCTATATATGTTTCATAGGTCAAATCACATGTAAGTGTATGAAGGAAGGGACAATGCTATGATAATCTCCTATGACTGGAAACAACACATTTCCCAATATGGGTGCATTGAACAAGGGTTTTCCTTTATGAGTGTATCTAAAAGCATCATGAGTGTTGCTGCAGGAGGACTTGTAGCTGTCACTTTAGCCCAGTATCAGCACTATTAGTAACCCCTGAAGAAAACCAATGGTTGAGAATGGCTGGTTATTAGTGACTCTGGTGTAAAACTGGCACAGAATACTAAATTTTTTTTTTCTATTTGGCTGGACTTAGAAATGTTACCTTGCTGATAGAACCTTAAAACCCTACTCATGACCACAGAATGTGAGCCCTGATCTACAGAAATGCAGAGGTCACATAGGCTCCTAAGCTGAATATGGGCCCCAGATCAGATCAAATTGATGGGATTTACAGTCAACAATATTTATACACCTTTCCATATTTGGGAGTTACTCTCTTCCCTGATCCAGCTTTATAGCCCTTTTTTCCAGCCACAACATCATCTTACTGGACAATAACTTGGGTCCACCTGCATATCAGATGTCAGGCTCAAGAAAAAAACAAAACTAGTATAGTCATGGGCTCTTTGGAATATAACTAAGATAGGACTACTAACTATAAAACGGAGACACCCCCCGCCCCCAACTCTTCATCTGAACTATTCCAGCCATTAGTTTCATGATTAATCAGCAATTTGTTTGGCTCTATATGTTAACTCTTTTTTCAGCTACCAGGTTCCAGATGTTACCATGATGCCAACTGGACTTCCCTGTGCAGACAATCCCACCAATGTGTCCTGGAGCCCTGCTTCCCCAGAACCCCGCCCCACCAGGGAAAAAGACAGACAGACTGGGAGTATGGATCAGCCAGCCTGTCAATGCCCATGTTCAGTGGGGAAGCAATTACAGAAATCAGACCTTCCACCTTCTGCACCCCATAATGACCCTGGGACCATACTTCCAGAGGGATAAAGAATAGGGAAGCTATCAGGGGAGGGGATGGGATACAGAGTTCTGATGGTGGGAATTGTGTGGAGTTGTACCCCTCTTATCCTATGGTTCTTGTCAGTGTTTCCTTTTTATAAATAAAAATAAAAAAACCTGTTTCTGAAAGGTGAATCAATGTGTTAAGTAAACCACTAAATAGCTTAGTAATATTTAATACTACTGTTTAATAAATACACTTTCTATTTTTTTTGTCATTGACCCTTGCAATCAGACTTCAGTTAAAGTGATGATTCTGAGGGTCCTGGCCAGCTGCACCAGCATCACTTGTTAGAAAGGCAAACTCCCAGCCCATCCCAGATCTACTGAACTATAAATTACGGGTATGAGGCCCAGAAAGATGTGTTAAAAACAAACAGACAAACAAAAAACCCTTCCAGGTGTCTGATTCAAGTTCATTTTAAGAAACACTGAGTTTAGGAGTCATCAATATGCAGACACAAGCCCTGCCCCCCTTCAATTACAACTTTCAAAATACTCAGCTAAAAGAAATTCATGTGCATTTAAACCTATATGCTATAACCTAAGATTCTTATCAATATTCGCTTTGAGGGAAGAGTAAAACCAAATGATCACAACTTACATATAATTTTTCCAGGTCCTATGCTGGCTTTGAGTCTTAGGATGCAGGGTACTGGGCAAAGAAAGAGATGAGAAGGCTACAGCAATCCATTCAGACATGGACCCCAGAGCTCTATGGGGTAACCTGGTGACAGGTCAGTGAGTGTCCACCTAAGTGGGGAGGAAGAGTTATTCATTAGCAGAGCAAACTTTGCATGGCAATGCTTCCTCCTCCCTCATGCTAGGCTGAGACTCTTGGCTAGTATTTGTTATATGTTACAGACTCTGAAGAGCAGAACCTATAATTAAACATATAAAACATTTCTACAGCAAAACAGATGCAAATTCTCACTAAATCAGATAAAAAGCTTCACATTAGTTCAAGGTTCTCTACCAAAAAATTCTCAAGAAACACTTTTGAGGATTTTTTTTTTTTTTTTGTCATCATTAGGGTTTCACTGCTCTGGGCCAACCTATTTCAGACAGAGAAAAAGATGTAGGTTGAGGGTGCCTAAGGGGAGAGAGACTATAATAGTAGAACTTCCCTGAGTGAGGTGGGGAGTCAGCTTGAATCTGGGTACACATGGTAGAGCAGGTTAATTTGTTTAATTACTCATTTTATCATAGAAACAGAGAAACTACATCTGAACTTCAAACATCTTGTCAAAGTTCTAACTAGTAACAACTATTCTCAGGTGATTTTATTCTTGCTTTCTTATGATAATAAACAGGTCACCATTTTTCACATAACAAGAGAGAAATGAGAAATGTAAGTTTCCTATCAGTTGCCCTCGTCAGACCAGACTGAGTCAGACTTGGGCAATAAAGGAGTTTCCACTTGCCCATGGGGTCTTAACTTGGAAAAGGGCATGGATGGTGTATGGAAATAATTCACACATCATCATGAGGTGAGAAGAGAAACAATCAGCAGCTGGTTATCTATGGGCTGACTAATTCTGCTATTGAATTATTGAGACATAGTATTTCCATTTTGGAGGTTTCTTTTCTTGGACATTTCTGCTGTTCTTCAGTATGGCCATCAGCACACAGAAAGAGAAAAGAAGAATAAAATCTGATGCGCTATGAATGATGGTCAACCCTCCTGACTTGCCCAGTATATGTCAACTCTGGTACTAGTGCTTTCCCGGCATTGTATCGCATTTAATGTTGACTTAGTGGTCTAAAAACTGGTAACAGATATCTCAAAGACTGTGTATGTTCACAACTCGCTCTCATATGTTTGGAGGAATTAAAGATTTGGATTACCAAAGACTGATTTAAGCCTAGTGTCTTATTTCTTGATTCCAAACGTGGCTATAAATACAAAGTTTTATGCATTTTTGCCAGTGCCATCTATAGCATCATCTCTAATATTTCAGGAAGAGGAAATGAAATGAAGGAAATTCAAGATAATCATTGACACTTTGAAAATCCTATATTGATTGGTGAGATAGTATGTCTTTTAGAATGTTAACAGAGGGATGAGTCTGTTAACAATACAAAACAGGATATACAGAGATATTGTCAAGATATACATATAATGCTGACTTAAATAAATATGCAAACATATTCTTCCCCCAAATAATTACAATTTAGTCAAACTCACACCCCCCAAGTTCCTCTCCATTTAGTACCTTTTTATAGTACTTTTTATTTTTTCCTGTCATCTGTATTTAGTCTTATAGGAAAACCAGAGCAAAGTCCTACGATTTTCATATACTAATTAAATTAAATCTACTTATTTTTAAATAGAATAAATTAATTTCTTACCTGTAAACTAAATTTATGCATATTACAGTAAATCATAGAGGGATAAGTACAGTGATGCAGTTAAAAATTTATTTGGGAGTGAATTAAACTTTCCAGCAAACTTATATAAATGTAAAGCATTAAAAAATAAAAAGGTAAAAGTTATTTAAGCAGGTAGGCCATTTCTTCAATATGGCTCTTCTTAAAATTTAAACATCTGTCTCTTGATTATTTATTTATTTATTTATTGTCTCTTGATTATTAAGTCTCAAATGTACAGAATAACCACTGGTGAATTTTCTTTGTCACAATCAAATACACGGTTATGGATAATTTTCTATGTATACCAAAACTATAGGGTGAGAAAAAAAATAAAGTGGTAAGAGAGGAAATGACCCTCAAAAATATATTATGTTTTTCCCCCCAGAATTTTACTGTTTGAGAAAAAAATTTAAAAAAAGATGAACTACCATTAATAACAGGAATGATTACCAGAAGTTCTTGAGATATTCAAATTGCACTAGTAGCATTTCAAAAAATACATTTTGAAGCAGTCCACTTATGCTTTAACACTGAACCAAAGTCTGTGCAATTGGCATGTTAAAAAAAAAAGCATTGCTTGAACAAAGTTATGATTTTCAATGACACTAAATCTTATACTGAAAAATACCATAGCTCAAAACTAGTAATGCCATGTGGCTATGTTCCATTACATATACAAGAGTACTGAGAGACCAGGCCACTTACTAAGTTGGGTACATATATTTATTAAATTGGGTACATAGATCATTTACTGTCACAAAGCCTAGCATCTTAACAGGTTCATGTGAGCATTATACTGACTGAGTGACTCTCTGTGGCTTAGCTTCTTCAGTAAGATGAGGAGATGCATGAGATGATTGCAAGACCGTCTTAAGATAATGGTCCTGTGATCTAGGACCTGGTCATGGTAGTGATGGGGGGCAATATTAAGAAAATCCTTTTGACCCCTCTGGGTTTGTCCTTTTGCCTTCCCTTTGCAACAAATTTAAACTGTCACTTATAAAAAAGAAGGGAAAAAAGTCCCTTTGGAAGCAATCCCTTGAGGAAGTAAGTCACCCTGAGGCCAAGAACAAAATGATCAATCTAAAACCTATACCAATTTTTTTAAACATTTTTTATTTATTATTGGATAGAGACAGAGAGAAGTTGAGAGGAGAGGAGAAGAGACAGAGAGGGAGAGAGATAGACACCTGCAGCAGTGCTTCACCACTTTTGAAGCTTTCCCCCCTGTAGGAAGCAGGGAGCAGGGGCTTGAACCCAGGTCCTTATGCATGGTAATGTGAGCGCTTAACCAGGTGCACCACCACCTGCTCCCCATACAATGGTTTTTATGTAGCTACCCAACCCCTGCAAATAGGACAGACAATTATTAGTCCATTTTGCTGAATTAAGAAAAGTTTGGGAAATCCCATGTGAATGGTCATAGCCTCTAGGGTATAGGCAGGAGCTTGAAACAGACGCTCTTTTATTAACTGGTACAGACAGTTCACTATTCTAATGACTAGAGAGTAGTAAAATAAATATATAACACTTGGATGTCAGCCTTGCCAACAACCCCACTGTTGTTTGGCTGTCAGTTTCAAAGAGGTACCCACCTCTGTGAGCCACCCACTTTTCATTAATTAAAAAAACTGCATTCTAACAGTTTATATATCAATTTCAGGTGCACTGACATCATAACTGTCAACATCTACATTTACTACATTCAGTTCACCACTAAATGTCCAATTCTATCCTTCACCATACAGTTGACCCCTTTTACTGGATACTGACCCAACCTCTTTTTATTTAACTTCTGGTAACCAGTAATTTAGCCTTAAGGTATATTTTGCTTCATTCACGTCACTGGAGTGTTTGGCTTCTCTAAGTGGCACATATACATGAAATCACACACCATACACCTTTCTTGCCTGCTTTTTTTTCTTTTGTTTTCTTTTTTTATTTAAGAAAGGAGACATTAACAAAACCGTGGGATAGGAGGGGTACAACTCCACACAATTCCCACCACCCGATCTCCAAATCCCATCCCCTCCCCTGAAAGCTTTCCCATTCTCTATCCCTCTGGGAGTATGGACCCAGGGTCATTGTAGGTTGAAGAAGGTGGAAGGTCTGGCTTCTGTAATTGCTTTCCCGCTGAACATGGGCATTGACTGGTCGATCCATACTCCCAGTCTGCCTCTCTACAGTGTGTGGACAGAGATGTTAAAGGGCTAGTTTGGTGTTAGGAGTGTACATCATGGCCACATAGGAATTTTATTTTACAAAGTCTGGGATCACTAATAGACTGACTAATAGTCAGTTTTTTTTTTAAATTTTTTATTTAAGAAAGGATTAATGAACAAAAACATAAGGTAGGAGGGGTACAACTCCACACAATTCCCACCACCCAATCCCCATAACCCACCCCCTCCCATGATAGCTTTCCCATTCTCTAGCCCTCTGGGAGCATGGACCCAGGGTCGTTGTAATAGTCAGTTTTTAAAGCTTTTATCAAAAAAGGAACTATTCCAAACTTCAAATGGAACAAAAATTTGGATGTTAGGCCAGAAGTACAAAAATACTTAGAGGAAAAATTTGCAGAATCCTTTTTTGATATAAGCTTTAAAAACATCTTGGATGATTCAAGACTAACTGAAAGGAAAACAAAAACAAAAATAAACCAATGGGACTACATCAAACTAAAAAGCTTCTGCACAGCAAAAGGAACCACCAACAAAATAGAGAGACTCCCTATAGAATGAGTGAATATCTTTACATACTATACTTCAAAGCGCTAGTAACTAAAATAAATGAGTTCACCAAACTCATCAATTAAAAAAAAACAACTTTGAAATATGAGAAAACATGTGCAGAATTTTTCACCAAAAAAGAGGTCCAGAAAGCCAAGAGACATATGAATGACTGCTCAAAGCCATCAATGATTAGGGAAATGCAAATACAAATAACAAGATACCACTTTAAACCCAGGAAAATGTCATAAACTAGGAAAGACAGAAGCACCTATTGTTGGAGATACTGTACGGGGAAAGGAACTCTCTTATATTGCTGGCGAGAATGTAAATTAGTCTACTCTCTGTGGAAAACAATTTAGACTCATCTCAATGCTAGAAATGCACATACCTTATGACCAGAAATTCTTTCCTCCAAAGGAAAGAAAGACATCTATCCAAAGAGAACTATGTATACCTATGTTCACAGCAGAACAATTTGCAGTTGTCCAATGACAGATATGTGGCTAAAAAGTTGTAGTATATGTACTACATTGTGAAATACTACTAAGACATTAAAAATAATTGAAGTCACCTCCTTTGCCTCATTTGGATGGAAATTTAATGTTATGTGAGATAAGTTATGTTATAAGTTATATGTTATATATACATATATATACATATGTTATATATACACATATATATATGTTATAAGTTATGTTATAAGTTATGTGAGAATGTTATGTGAGATAAGTTATGAATGTTATGTGAGATAAATGTTATGTGAGGTAAGCCAAAAAGAGGAAAAAATACCAGATTATCTCATTTGCAGGTGAAATTTATGAAACAAGGACTGAAAGGAAAAACACAAAGTAAAACTTTGCACCAAAGCAAAGGACTCTGGAGAAGGAGGGGGAAGGAGGAGGCCTGGGGGTGTCTTTGCGATCTTGATGCATGATGGTAGTCAAGTACTTAGGTCAAGGGAAAGAGTGTTTTGCAGATACCTATCATGGAGAGATGAGAAGTTGTATCCATGTGTTAATGACTGTATTGTAAACCATTAACCCTTCAATAAATTGGTAACAAAAAATGCACCTAATGTAATAGAGGAATTGAGTTTTTCATTTTAATCAATTTCAGTAAAATCACATTAAAATATCCACAAGTGATATCTATCTTACTGGATAGTGCCAATCTAGTTTGCCTCAAATACCAGTTTTCTTGGACATGTTTCATATGTCAGAGTCCAGAGGATTATAAATGGTACATTCATTTAACAAGTACTTACTGAACACTTCCTGGGTGCTGGGCACCATTTAAGTCTCCAAACAGTGTTGATAGAGAACCATGGACAATTCCTGTCCTGTGTTTGTTAGCTAGATCAAATTCTGAAGACGCATCAAAGCTTGATGTAGTTTCTCAGGTTGCTCTTAGGAAAAGGTGGGAGAGGAAATATAGTAATGCTACACTAAGCATGAAAGCACTGCTTTTTCATTTCTTCATATTTACTGTTACAGAAGCTAGGGGAAACTTTAAAAAGAGATATCTGAATGGCTACTACTCATTCACCGACAAGTGAAATAACATATCCCAGGCATGGGAAATTATCTGTGAGTAATTTCCTCTTGCACAAACTTAAATTTACTTAAAAGAAAAAAGTCAGTGGGACTTGCATTCTTAAGCTAAGAAAAAGTAAGTGGTATTTAATTACAGTAACAGTCACAGAATAGTATAAGTGGGTTTCTAGCTACAAGCAGTGGGGCAAAAGAACATGTATCCCAATTAGGTATGAAATGATCAGGTTTTCTAGAAAGTATTTGTATAAGTAAGGCAGATTGCATTCTTTATCTTTTCAACTCAACTCTTAACTAAGACATTCTTAGTAGTTTGATGAGTCGAGTCCCATATGCTTTTCCTCAGAAAAGTATAGGTGGAGGGAGGTATGTATGTTTTTTTGTACACATCTCAATTAAATACAAATAATGCAACCCCCCCCCCTCTCATCACCCCTCTTTTTTCTTTTATACCAGAGTGCTGTTCATCTCTGGTTTATGGTGGTACTGGGAACTGAACTGGTACCTCAGAGTCTCAGGCTTGTGAGTCTTGTGCGTAATAATTATGTTCTTTCCCAGTCCCAATACAATCTCTAAGAAACATCAAAATGGTTTAGTTTAGTGCTTCTCTGGATTTCCATTTGCTTCTCCTGTTCTCTTGTAGTCAATTCTCTTCTAGTCTACTCAGCCCTCTTCCTACCTCACTGGGATTTAGATAATAGAATGCCAAAAATAGGTGTATGCTTTTGTTTGATCTGAATCTAGGTTTGCCTCGAATTTTAAAGATTAGGGACAACCTGGTTTGGGATACGGTATTTTAAAAATAACTCTCTCCACTGAACTAACATTGTCACTTGAAGTAACAGTTTCACAAAGTAAAAGAACCTAACTCTTCTTAGTATTCCAATGGGGCTATACATAAATACTGAATCAACTTGACCCCCTGCAACTAAGTGACTCCTCTCTCTCTCCATCACTTTTTCTCTGAAGATTGAGTAAAAAAAAGTTACAGTGATTAGGAAACAAATTCAGAACTTAGTACTCCAGATACAAAATACATTTAGAGACTATTATCTGTTAGAAAAGGCTGAATCTCAAAAAACTCTGCTGGTATCATGCTGCATGAAAACATTACTAGAAACTTGTGGCAGTTTTAGTGACAAATATGCTATGCTTGAAAGGTCTTCTAAAGTCCTTATTCATATTCAGAAATGCTAAATAGAGTAGTCACACACCATTTTATAGCCATAAGGGTATTAAAAAGAAAGACGGCAACTGATGTTAATTTTTAGGAAACTACAGAAATTATTTTTAAAAAAATCTACATTTCAAACAGAATTTAAATAGTCACTTGCATATGCAGAAGATCTTTGAATCATAGATCTTGTGGCTTTGTGTTTTGTTCTACTGGCATGGGAAGGCCATGCAAGGTACTGTACTGTTTTGCTGCAAAAGAAAGAAGTGGGGAGGAGATGCAGCCATTTCAGACAGGATGAGGAAAATTAATTAAGATAAAACATCTCTGAAAGTTTCCACTTACGCATTTCAGGTGCTGGGACCAAATTATTCTAGTTGGAGAACCACAGCTAGAGAATCTACTTCTTTGATATTTGAGTTGCTTAAGTTCCCAAAGATAAAATGAAGGGCTTCAAATTTCCACCTCTATCATAAGAGGCTGATGATGCAATTAGAACTACTTGTCTGACCAAAAATATTTCTTACTGTTGCTGCTTCTAAGCAGTACAGACCATGCACTGTGTCTGGCTCTTGTGTACCTTAAAATGACCTCACCAATGAGTTCTGGAACCTCACCTCCCCAGAGCCCTACCCCACTAGGGAAAGACAGAATAGGCTGGAGTATGGATTGATCTGTTAATGCCCAGGTCCAGTGGAGAAGCAGTTATAGAAGCCAGACTTCCCACCTTCTGCACCATATAAAGATCTTTGGTCCATACTCCCAGAGGGATAATGAAGGGGATGGGGTGTAGAACTCTGGTGGTGAGAATTGTGTGGAATTGTCTCCCTCTTATCCCACAATCTTTCAATCACTATTAAATCACTAATTTAAAAAATTGAACTACTTGTTATTGACAACTTATAAGAGAACAAGATAAAAAGAAACAAAAATGGAAAACAAACAACTTGAGATAATTTGGATTTTTTTTTTTGCAGACTATATTATAAAAACTCTGGCCTCAGGAGTCAGGCAGTAGAGCAGTGGGTTAAGCACACATGGCACAAAGTGCAAAAACCAGTGTAAGAGTCCTGGTTCAAGTCCCAGGCTCCCCACCTACAAAGGGGTCACTTCATAGGCAGTGAAGCAGGACTTCAGGGGTCTATTTTTCACTCCCCCTCTCTGACTTCCCTTCTTCACTCCATTTCTCTCTGTCCCCTCCAACAATAACAGCAATGGCAACAATAACATTAACAACAACAACAACAATGGCAATAAAATGGGGAAAATGGCCTCCAGGAGAAGTGGATTCATAGTGCAGGCACTAAGCCCCAGCAATAACCCTGGAGAAAAAAAAAGAAAAGTTGTAATGAGGATGGGGGTGTGGGGAAGAAGACTTCTGCACTGTTGGTGGGACTGTGAATTGGTCCTCTGTGGAAAATGTAGTCTCCCTAATATTCCTCAGAGTATTAAAAATGGTCCTACCATACAATCCAGCAATTCATCTCCTAGTTATCTACCCAAAGAATATATAATACATACTGAAGAGGTTTATGTTAAGTTCTGTTCACAGAAGTACTATTTGTAATTGACAGAATTTGGAAGTAACTCAAATGTCCAATGATACACAAGTAAAGTGACAATATGGGATAATCCTCTTTCATATAGGATAAGAAAAATATTTATGTCATAATGTTATATACACACATGATGGAATACTACTCAGCTGTAAGA
The DNA here is from genome assembly GCF_950295315.1 of Erinaceus europaeus. NCBI lineage: Eukaryota > Metazoa > Chordata > Mammalia > Eulipotyphla > Erinaceidae > Erinaceus > Erinaceus europaeus. Next base: position 31,695,297 of record NC_080174.1, on the reverse strand, counting down.
CATGATAAAATCTTTTACTACTAGGTGGGTGGAACTTGAAGAAATAATGCTAAATTATGTGTCAGAAAGGAGGTGAAAAAATATCAGATAATCTTACTCATAGGTGGGACTTAAGAAACAAAACAAGAAAAAATGGAGAGTAAAACTTAGGATGGTCTATTGAGGCATATAAAAGCATTCTAAAAGAGGGAGGTGTGTGGAAAACCAGTGTTCTATGATAGAGAAATTGGGCATGCTGGTGGAAGGTGTGGCCTGCTGATACCTATAATGAGGTGATAGGAAATTGTATACCATGAAAACAACTGTTTTGTAAATCAACATTTCCCCAAAAAAGTGATCTAAAATTTAATAAAGTGAGCACAAGCTCCTAAAATGAATAAACCGGAGGGGAGTATGTTAAGATGTTAAGTAGAATCAGCAAAGAGTGAAAGACAACTAAAAAAAGTATACTGGGGAAAGAGAGAAAGGAAAGAGGTAGAGAGGGTCCTGGTGCATGATGGTGGAAAGGATGTAAATTGGGGGAGGATGCATTTTGCAGACACCTATTATAAAGAGATGAGATATTGTAGTTATATGTCAATAATCATACTATTAATCCCTTAATAAAATGGTAAAGTATAGTAATATATCAAACGAGCTAGATTATTTTCTAAAGCTGAGTTATCACAGCTACCTGAGTCTCAAGATATGACTTTATAATAGGTATTTCACTGAGGCCCAATCTCTGAAAAATGCCACAGCACCTGGCAATGCCCAGCAAAAATTCCCAAGTCAGTTTCTGATGTGGCATTTAGGACTCAAGTGCTGTATTTCCCATCTTTACATAGAAGAACATCCATAAAATCAAGAAGACAGTGACAAAGTTCAATTACAGGCATAGATGGGCTGCCTGCCAACTTAGTGAGGGGTGGTTATTGGGTGGGCATGTTTGTGCCTTCACTCCTCCTGGGCTTAACACTTGCTCTGGACTTCAGAGGGATCTATGCCTTCTCCTTTCTTTGTTTTACCTTTCAGCCAGAGACACCTGCAATGCCCTACTACTTCCTAGGGAGTTGCAAAAGTTTGCCAGCCTCATCTGCTCCCAGAATTCCAGACTTGCACAAGGGAAGGTGCTGTTGGGGCTATACCTGAATGACAGTGGTGGGGTCCATACAGAGCTTATTGCTGCAAAAGAATGAGGGCTATAAGTCTGGCCAAGGACCTTAAAGACAGCTAAGGCATATGGTTCTACGGGAATGTGATGTACCTTTCGGGAAAAAGCATGATCACCGATCCAGCTGATCTAGCTCACACCTATCAGTGAGTGCTGTTGATTCTATATCTCAAATCTATCTGCTCCCCTATATATCTACTACTATCACCAGCATTTCTAACCTGGCTCAGTGCTACTGTCACTCATTGTTCTGTTTTTAATTCCCTCCTGCAATGGAGGCTCCACAAGAACACCCCTGAGTGGTGATGCACTGGGAGGACTCATAGAACTTAGCATATGACCATGGGGTCATGGCTATGACATATTATAGTCACATCTCATTTACTCCTTGGTAGAACCCAAACTGGAGACTGACCACATCCTTGCTCTCACCCTTCCTCCCAGTTGTCACCTTCCCTTCAATCTCTTTGTCCCTAAGACAGGCTCTGTTTCCTGCTGCTTCTTCCTTAAAAGACAAACTCAACTTCTCTCTCTGGATTTATAGCCTTCAAGTTCCTACCACCAACTGCTTTGTAGAAAATCCAACCACATCTAATTTTGTTGTAATCACACAACTTCAGAGAACCCAGGGTCATGACCCTGAGCCCTGCTATACCCTTAACCATATGGCACATTCAGGGTCCCATTCAGTCTTGCCACAGTCCCTAACCCAGCCTGAAATTTGTGCCCTCACCTCAGCACTTTGATTCCAATAATCTCATTCCTTTTTTTTTTCCTATTCTACACTTATGGCTGGGGGAGAGAAATGACAAGGAGGAGAGAAAACCAAAAGTCAGAAGTAGCTCATGGGACTGTATTTATCTACATGATTTTTCTCTTTTATTTAAACATTTTTATTAGTGATTTAATTTTGATTTACAAAATTATGAGATAATGGGTTTAATTCCACACTGTTCCCACCACCAGAGTCCCTTCATTGGAAACTACAGTAGTTCTCCCAAGGTCACAAATAAGGGTTGACTCTTCCTCCCTCCCTCCCTCCCTCCCTCCCTCCCTCCCTTCCATCCTTCCTTCCTTCCTTCCTTCCTTCCTTCCTTCCTTCCTTCCTTCCTTCCTTCCTTCCTTCCTTTTCATCTCCAGGGTTATTTTTGGGGCTTGGTGCCTGCACCACGAATCCACTACTCCTGGAGGCCATCTTATTTTTTTTCCATTGTTGTAATTGGTGGTGTTGCTGTTATTATTGTTGTTTTGCTGCTACTGTTGTTGGATAGGACAGAGAGAAGAGGAGGGGAAGACAGAGAGGGGTAAAGAAAGATAAATACAGGTAGATCTGCTTCACCGATTATGAAGTGACCCCCCTGCACAAGGATCGAACCGGGATCCTTGTGCTTAGCACTATGTGTGCTTGGTCTGGTGTGCTACCACTCGACCCAACCCCGACTATTATTTCTATATCTATCATCTGTCTGTCCGTCCATTCATTTATCTATCTCTACCTATTTTTTCTACAGTCCTCCCTTCCTCCCTTTCCTTCCTTTCTTTCCTGATACTCAACTTTTTAATTTTGTAGTATGGAACAATGCTAAAATTTATCCAGAGTAAAACTAACTTACACAATAGTTTATTGTTGAAGTGATGACATAAGTACTTTGGACTCTAGAGAATATAATTGTACATTTACATGTTACCAAATTTTGATAATGATTTTTATGCTTTTATTATTTACTCTTTAAATCTGAAAAGCCTAGGTTTGGGTTAGCAAACTACAAATACTTTGTTTCTAAAACTAAGAGGCTAAGAATATCTAGTGAGTCTATGGTGTTTTTTTTTTTTTTTAATTTGTAGATAAATCTACCTTTATTAATGTCAAGGTTAATTTATCATCTTTCAAAGGTAGATTCTCTTTTTTATTTTCCCTCTTCTTTCTCCAGATACTGATGGAATTGGAGTTTTTTGGTCATCTCCCCCTAACATTTACCCCTCTGGGAAGGAAATATGGACCAAAATTCTTTATGGGGTGTAGAGGGTAGAAGGTCTGGCTTCTGTAACTGCTTCTCTGCTGAACATGGGTGGTCTAAGGTCAGGTCAATCCATACCCCCAGCCTGTTTCTATATTTCCCTAGTGTACATGGATTTTTTTAAAAAATGTATTTTTACTAATTTACAAAACTTTAAAATAATAGTGGTGTAATTCCATATGGTTCCCACCACCACAGTTCTGGGTCCCCACCACTCCCCCACATTGGAAATTGTAGTAGTTCTCCCAAGGTCACTGATTCTGTCTGATTCTATAGTTATCTATCTACATCTATGTGTATATATATTTTCTATTTTTTAATGTTCCTGCATTCACTTTATTTATAAGTTACCCCAACACCCATCACTACTTCTGGTGTCTTTCCTTTTCTCCTCTTTTCTCTCAGATAAGAGAAATAGTACCTGGCTTCCTCTGGTGTTTTCCAGATTCATTTCCCTTTCATTGCTAGTATAAAAATAAGATTCCTGATGAGAAATGCTTCAGGTTCTGGTGCAAAGGTGTGTGTTTGAGGAGGTGTCTACATGGATTTTTTTTTTCTTAATACTATTCCACAGACTTTGTTATTTTTTCCCCATAAACCACAATCAGCAGAGTTGAAAGGGAACTTGCAGATTATGAAATCCAACCTCTTTACTGATGAGGAAACAAAGGTTATGGAGAAGATGAGAGAAAGGAGGCTGTAGCATCATTAAGAGCTTATAAAAGATTTAACATCCATGACCCCACATCCCAAGGCAGTCAGCGGTAGAACTGGGATCACATGGCGCTTAAGTGAGCATGCTCACTTCACACAAACTTTTTTGATTTCTTTTAAACTCATCTCATGTAGGAAAGGGCTTGATATTTAATCTATAAACTATCTCAGATGACAAATGGGTTTTCTCACTAAAATATCCAATCTATTTTGAAACTGTGGTAAAATCCACAGGACAAAAAAACTACCTAAATGGTTTAAACATTTTTTAAAAGTCCACAGCTCAGTGAAGTTAAGCATACATTCACTTTGTTGTGTAACTGTCATCACCACTACCCGTCTAAAACATGACCAGCTATTTTATGAATAGTTAATTCACAGTAGGTTGAAGAATACACAAAGATTAAATGAAAATGGAAATAAACTCTGGGGGTTAAATTTTTATCTAACAAAACCTATCATGTATACTAGACCCTTTGACAAAGTCTTCATTATTTTTGAAGCACTGAAACAGGAAGTATGGCAAAATTGCTGGCCACCAGGTGAAAAGGTAGCTTTTGCTGCTTTTCTACTTTCTGTATTGGTTGTATCCGCTTACAAAAATGTTACGCAATCCAGGTCATCACAGCCTTTCATATCTCCTCCATAAAAGAATGAGGCAGACAATATTTCTTGGAAAGACAGGCATGTACCCATGCACTACATGTAGATGAAGCTGTCGCTGCCACAAAGAAAGTCCCTTAGCTATTCATCAGCATTTAGCTCAACTCCACAATATATTTAGCAAGATTTCTTTTTTCTTTCTTCCCTTTGTAGTTTAATGACCTCAAATGTACCAACATCCTGTCTTACCTAATCCCTTAACAAGTCCTATCAGATGCCAGGACAGAATAAGACAGCACTGCAGGCAGTGAAATCATTCATGAAGAATTCATTTTTGTTCCAAAAATGTCTAGTGCCAAGCCATTTAACACACTCCATCACATAGCCAGAAAATTAGCCTAGCACTTTAAGAGAAACATTTAATTTTTATAAAACCTTTTTCCTGTCACTGGTTCTTTATCAAACTAATGACCCTCTCCCTAAAAGAAAGTGCACATGTACAAAAACAGCCCACAGAGTAGGAGGGGTACAAGGTATCTCAGGAATCTATGTGGGGATTCCCCTAAAAATCCATAGAACCTAGATATAGACCAGGGCACATAAGGTAGGGCACATGAATGCATAAGTTAGGGGAAAACATATATACCTTAAAGTAAAAGTGTGCAGTAGTCTACAGTGACTCAATAAGTACAGCAAGTAAGTAGAAAGATATAAAAGAAGACACCATAAAGTACTAAATCAGATATTTTCTACTTAGACCTAGATACCCTTCACATCTACTTCCTATTTCACTTCCCTCAATCATTTTAATTTTTACTCTGTAAGGACTACAAAATCTGGATAAGGGTAAGAGATAGCCCTTTTGGCCACTAACAGGCCATCCCATGATCTGGGGTCCTAGTCAGGGAATCCTGGGATTACCACACAGATATGATGGCTAGACCTCTAACAGATCCCTCTCTCCACCATCACTGGTCATCTCCATTAGGAACAACATCATAAACCTTCTGGGACCTCTACAGGACCTTGCCCTTAGTGCAGAACAATAGTAGAAACTTCCTCACTCTTGAAGGGAGACTTGGGTCAACATACTTTGCCACTCTAGGAAGACTGGTACTGAAATGAGTGCAGCCTAGGATACGACCATAGGATGTGAGTTCAGACCAGCGGGGATGCAGAGGATGCACAGGCTCCTGTACTAAATATGGACAGTCATGGGCCCTAGGTCAGATTGATGGGGTCTACAGTTAATGGTATTTATATACTTTTCCCATATTTGGGAGCTACTCTCTGCCTTGACCCAACTTTCTAGTCCGATTTCCAACTCTGACACCATCTTCCCAGACAATACTTTCAGCCCACCTGCAAGTTTGCTATTGGGCTTAGGCAAACATTAATAGTCATGGGCTCTTTGGAATACACATAAAATGAACTTCCTAGTTTCTTCCAAAATGAAGACCCCAAATCTCATCTGCTACATTCTTACCTTTAGGTTCCTGCTAACTAAACAATTTGTTCTGCTTTATATTTTGATGATTTTCAGGCACCAAGCTGCAGATGCTTCCATGATGCCAACCTGACTTCCCTGGACAGAAAACCTTACCAATGAGTCCTGGAACCCTACCTTTCCAGAATCCTGTCCCACTAGGGAAAGACAGAAACCGGTTGGGGGTATGGATTGACCTGTCAATCCCTGTATTCAGTGGAAAAGCAATTACAGAAGCCACAACTCCCACCTTCTGCACCCCATAAAGATCTTTGGTCTATACTCCCAAAGGGATAGTGAATAGAGAGGCTTCTAAAGGAAGAGATGAGATGTGGAACTCTGGTGGTGGGAACTGTATGGAATTGTACCTTTCTTTTTTTTTTAATTTTTAATTATTCATTTAAGAAAGGAGACATTAACAAAACTATAGAACAAGAGGGGTACAATTCTGCACAATTCCCACAACCCGATCTCCACATCCCACCCCCTCCCCTGATAGCCTTCCCATTCTCTATCTCTCTGGGAGTATGGATCCAGGGTCATTGTGGGTTGCAGAGGGTGGAAGGTCTGGCTTCTGTAATTGCTTCCCCGCTGAACATGGGCATTGACTGGTGGATCCATACTCCCAGTCTGTCTCTCTCTTTCCCTAGTAGGGTGGGGCTCTGAGGAAGTGGCGTTCCAGTACACATTGATGGGGTCATCTGTCCAGCGAAGTCTGGTCAGCATCCGGAACCTGGTGGCTGAAAAGAGAGTTAACATACAAAGCTAAACAAATTGTTGAACTATCATGGACCTAAAGACTGTAATAGTGCAGATGAAGTGTTGGGGGTATTCCCTGCATGCTCTTGTGTACTTCTGCTTTCAGGTATATATTTTTCCCTAGTTCTTATCCCACAATCTTATTGATCATTATTAAATCACTAATAAAGCAAGCAAGCAAACAAACAAAACCAAGAAACAAAAAGTCAGTGCTAAATAGTTTTCGGCTTAATGAGTTGTCACGGGTGTGAAGATGACTGTCACTGAAATTTGATGGCAGTGGATAAGCTGTGGAACTATCATCCTGCAATCATACAATCTTGTAAATGATTATTAAATCACTAATAAAAACTTCAAAAGAAAAAGAGAATCCACAGACCCTAGGGTAAAACCCCCCATTGTAAATGAACAAATGAAATTCAATAAGAGTTTACTGTGTTGAGTGGTGCCAGAACTGAATCCTAGTTCTTGGAGCATGCCAGGGAGAATGCCTCTAGTCTGTGGATGAGAAATGACTTCTTAGTTTGATTTCAGGAGCATCCCTAGCTTTTGGTTAGTTGGCTGCTCTGGGACCATTGATGTCCCTCACTAGTCTCTGACATGCTTGATTTACTCTGATGTACTTGGGTTCTGCTCTTTAATTTATTGTTATGGATCTTACTAATCCCCCACTGCATGATTTTATTTCTATACCATGAAAGCAACAACTTCTATTTTGTATTTCATTATTTGTTTTGTCTGTAAAGCCACCTTTCAAAAAATTCTATTTTTTAAAGATTTTTAAAAATTTATTTATAAAATGGAAATATTGACAAGGCCATAGGATAAGAGGGGTACAGTTCCACACAATTCCCACCACCAGAACTCTGTATCCCATCCTCTCCCTTGAAAGCTTTCCTATTCTTTATCCCTCTGTGAGTATGGACCCAGGATCACTGTGGGGGGGCAGAAAGTGAAAGGTCTGGCTTCTGTAATTTCTTCCCTGCTGAACATGGGCATTGACAGTTGATTCATACTCCCAGCCTGTCTCTCTCTTTCCCTAGTGGGGCAGAGATCTGAGGAGGCAGGGTTCCAGGTCAAATTGGTGGGGTTGTCTGTCCAGGGAAATCAGGCTGGCATCTGGAACCTGGTGGCTGAAAAAGAGTTAAGGTATAAAGCAGAACAAGTTGTTGACTAATCGTGAACCTAAAGACAAGAATATTGCAGATGAAGATTTGGAGGTTTACATTTTGGAAAAAGCTAGCAGGTCTATTTTAGATATATTCCAGGGACTTTACTAGTTTTTGCCTGCGTCGGACAGTTAACATGTAGGTGGACCCAAAGTATTGTCTGGGGAGATGGTGTCATAGTTGGAAAAAGAACTAGAAAGCTGGATCAGGAAGAAAGTATCTCCCAAATATGGGAAAAGTATATAGATATTGTTAACTGTAAACCCCATAGATTTGATTTGGGGCCCATCTATATTCAGCAGAGGAGCCTATGTAATGTCTGCATCCCTGTAGGTCTGAGCTCTCATTCTGTGGCCATAGCTAGAAACATTCTAGGCTACACTAATTTCAGGACCCATCTTCCTTGAATGGTAGAGTATGTTGCCCACTCATCCTTTGGAGAATGGAACAGTCCCTACCACTGTTGATCCAAAATGAGGGCAAGGTCATATATGGGCCCACAGTGGAGCCCATTATCTTGTTCCTGATGGAGATGATCAGTGGCAGTGGCAAGAGGGATCTGTTTGAAGTCTAGGTCCATCATGTCTGTGTGGGAATCCCAGGACTCCCTGACTATGGCCCCAGGTGATGGAGTGGCCTGGTAGTGACCAAAGAGTCATCATTAAGTATGCCAGTCTCTTGCCCTTATTCAGATTTTGGAATCCTTACATTACAATCTAACAAGGTTAGCTCCGAAGTGATTGAGGGAAGTGAAATAGGAAATACGTGAGGAGTTTACATAGGTCTAAGTAGAAAATCTTTGATTAAAACTTTTTAAAGCAATTCTGGTTTCCCTATAATTCTATATATATTTTAAAATTAATCAGTCTGTATTGCATCAAAGTAAAAGCCTCTAGGGTGGGGAGGGGGAGGGTTCAGGTCATGAAACATGATAGTAGAAGAGGACCTAGAGAGGGTTGAGTTGTTATGTGGAAAAACTGAGAAATGTTACACATGTACAAACTAGTGTATTTTACTGCTGACTGTCAACTATTAATACCCCCAATAAAGAAAAAAAAAGTTAATCAACCAATTTCTGCTAAAAAACGTTAACTGGGATTTTGATAGTGTGTCTAATGTGCCTGTTGATTTTTCTGGGTAGTAATATCACTTCATAACATTAAATATTTACATTTTTTAAATATTTATTTTATTTATTTATTCCCTTTTGTTGCCCTTTTTTATTGTTGTAGTTATTATTATTGTTGTTGTCGTTGTTGGATAGGACAGAGAGAAATGGAGAGAGGAGGGGAAGACAGAAAGGAGGAGAGAAAGACAGACACCTGCAGACCTGCTTCACCGCTTGTGAAGCGACTCCCCTACAGGTGGGGAGCCGGGGTTCGAACCAGGATCCTTATGCCGGTCCTTGTGCTTGGCGCCACCTGCGCTTAACCCGCTGCGCTACAGCCCGACTCCCTAAATATTTACATTTATGAACATTGAATATGTATGGATTTAGAGTTTAATTTCTCTCATTAGTGTTCTGTAGTTTCTTCTATTTGAGTCTTAAACTTCTTTTGCTAAGCATATTTCTAATTATTTCTTTTTTCATTCTGTTGAAGATGGAATTGCCTTAATTTAATCTTTATACTATTTCATTATTAGTATACAGAAATAGCTTAATTTTGTATATTGATAATTTCTTCTGGAATCTTATTTAATTTTATTATTAATCAGTTCTAATAGTTCACATATTTTTTTGATGTGTGTGTGGTTTAGAGTCTGAAGTATTTTTAAGAATTCTAGGACACAGGAAGCTGGATAGAGGTGCACTTGGTTAAGTGCACATGTTATTATATGCAAGGATCTGGGTTCAAGACCCTGGTCTCCCTGATGTAGGGGGGAAGCTTCACAAGCAGTGGAGCAGGTCTACAAATAGCTCTCTTTCTCTCTGTCTTCCCCTTCCCTCAGAATTTATCTCTGTCCTATTAAATAAATAGAATGGGAAAAATAAAAAGGAAAAAAAAACTGGTCACTGGGAGTGGTGTATTCACTTTGGAGACACTGAGTCCCAGTGGAAATAAAAAACAAAGCAAGCAAGCAAACAAACAAACAGAATTCTAGAGTACAAATGAAGCCAAACATACAAAATCAAGGCTTAAATTTCCATGCAAATAACAAGAACCTAATTTATTAGTCCCTCTGTTCTAAGCACTAGGAGAAGTCCCATTTCTGGGTCACAATTTTGGTGGCAATTCCTTTTCTCAACAACAGGCCACACAGTGAGCTAAAGAGGCAAGCTCCTGTAGCTCCAGGATACACTGTAAAGTGTGAATATTTTCCATGGAAGTGTTAATAAAAGACTGATCAGTCTTTTTTTTTTTTCTAAATTATTTTGGTTTTCATTGTTTTTTTATTTTTATTTCTTTATTGGGGGGATTAATGTTTTAAAGTCAACAGTAAATACAATAGTTTGTACATGCATAACATTTCTTAGTTTTCCACATAACAATACAATCCCCACTAGGTCCTCTGCCATCATGTTCCAGGACTTGAAATTCCCCCCCTCCCCCCGCACCCCAGAATCTTTTACTTTGGTGCAATACACCAACTCCAGTTCAATGGTCAGCCTCTTTGTCTATCCCCATTGGTTTGTTTAACTGGGCATTAGTAGTAGGGAGCGATGCCATAGGGTTTGGCTTCATGATTTTCTAAGTGAAGAAAATAACAACAAAAACAAGTTTGTTTCAATGGGAAGCCAAAACCTAGAAGAAATCTGAATGAATCTTTACAAAGATTCTCTCTTTCAGTAGACACCTTTCATGATTTTCCAAGTAGACTCCTCCCCTTGCCTACTACTTTCCAACACAGGACAGACTCCCAATACACATTCCTTGGAGGGAGAGTGGTGGTTATTTTCACAAAAACTGTTAAGTGTGACACAAATTAGAATTTTTTTTTTGTTTTTACTAGACTATATTTTGCTGGAGGTTTAAAAATGGCTTTCCAGCCAGCCAGCACTCAGAGTCCTACTTTGCATCTTGATCAATGAGTCACTGATCTGAGCATGCATTTGCCCAGAATACCCAGGCCTGTGAAAGGATCAAAATATCACACTTTGATTGATTCAGAAAGTTTTTTTCTACTACCACACAGTCTGAGAGTTTCTTAGCTGTGTCTGACTAACTGGGGATGCTTAGGAGCAGAGACACAGAAACTGCTGTATGGAAAAACCTTGCCCCTTTGCTGTGACACCAACATCCCTGGGAGAAAAAACCTAGGCTTTTCATGGCAAAGCATGTCCACATGAGACTCAGCTAAGTATCATCTGGGTTGCGAAGTCATTTTTTGAAGAGATCCTGGTATTTCGGTTTGACAAAAATCGAGAAACATTTTAGAAAGAAAATCGGATTTGTGTGTCAATGAAGAATATTCCTGAAAAGAAGCTCTGTTATGAAACTGAAATCTGGAGACCGCGGTGGTGCTAAGTTGAGTCATCAGTTCCCTTTACACCCTAATAATTGACGGCACTTTGATCACAATGACTGCTCTGGGTGATGCATTTTTGTTTGCTTTTTTAAGTACTTCCCCGTGTAAACAGGTTGTCTCACTATCATCTTGCAAACATGTTTACATTTGGGGGATCAGAGGGAACATCTGTTCGAAACAATTTTCTGTCAATTTAGAGAAATCTGAAGCATATTTCTTGGTGATGTAAAAAAGATCCTGGAGAGCTGCATGAAGATGGGGAAGTCTAGATGGGGAAGTCTGATGAGATAGTTACTCCTCACATAAATACTTTGGAATTTGTGCTGAAAACATCCTTCTGAAGTCATTAGAAGGAGGTATAACTTATTTTCCATTGTAAAGCAAGAGAGAAAGGTCAAGTGGAATGGCCAGTGAAGGAGAAAGTAGCCAAATGGTGGTGGTAGTGGGCAAACATATGGATCATTTGATTTACAAATTTCAGGTACTGGGAGTTCTGATACAATATTTCTAGAACACACTGAAATTTTTTATAGTTTTATTAAGATGATAGTTATTTTAGAAGGTGCAAAAGGAGGGACTGAGTGATAGGCTATAAAAAGGAGCAGTTTTGAAATCCAGCTTCTGAATTAGAGACTTGGGCATGCATGGTGGGGGTGAGAGCACAGAGAAGGTGACAGGAGCAAAGCTGGATCAGGAGGCCGAGCAGATAAGACTACAGATAAAAAGGCTCTACTGAAGTGTCATCACATTGCTTGCCATGCCCAGAAGCATGAAAGTTTCAGGTGGAGATGTCCACATGCATACCGTGGCCCCTGAAGCATGGGATAGAGTGGAGGGCATGGGAGAAAGGGCAGGAAAGGAGTGGCACAGGCATAGTGCACCACCCTACTCTAGCTCCAAACTCCAAGGAGTCTGAAAGTTCCAAATATATCAATTTAGATGAAAGGTCATTGTGTCAAGGGACAAGGATAGGGTGTACTTTATGTAACCAATCTGTTAGCTTGATTTATGACACTATACCAGTAAAACATACTGCACATAAGCTTCAACTGTGCTCTTGCCTCAGCCATACACAAGCTTCCAGGAAGCTGACAAGATTGGGGTACATAGCTTATAGTCTACCAGTGGGTATTTGTGGATCATGTACCATAATGTTGCATTCAAGGACCTCCGGGTAAGGAAACAAAGGTGGTTGCTAGGGGCTTTCAGAATATCAAGGTACTCACACAACAAAGGTTTCTTTCACTGTTGTTTTGAGGATGTTTCAGCCAAAATTTTTTCCACCTAGTTAATCAGCAACCATCCATCAGTTAGGGTCCTGCTATGGGAGAACTCAGCAAATATTAATTAAATTAAATTAAAAAAACGTCATCCAAATACTTTCTGTGGTTTCTTTTTACACGTGCGCGCATGCACACGCACACACACACACACACACACACACTTTGTAGCAAATTAATCCACCGTTAGTCTAATTTGATGATACCAATGGGAACCACACAAAGAGCAGTTGGACATGTCAAGGAAAAGAGCATAATAGGCAGGAAAAGAAAATAGCAATGAATGTTAGACTGAACTGGAAGAAGTAATTAGGTATCTGTATATCAAATGCACAAATATGACTCATTTTTAAAGGCCCACACATGCTACCCCCACTGTCAGGAGTTTCCCAAAGTAATTCAAAACTATTTGATGTTGTTGCTTCCTGTTTTTCAGTCCTTTTATCTCTGGATGGGGGTGGCAATTCTACTGTTAGCAACAGAACATGAAAAAAAAAGGAGGATGGGGAAATTTTCCTGATTTTAGTAATTGAAATATGCTTTGAAAGACCTCATTTTTCTATTTTAAATCTTCAAGAAGAAGGAGGAAGAAAACTGAAGGCAGAAATGTATTGGCCAGGATTTAATACATGTCCTTTTTCTTCTTTGAGATAAGGAAGACCCAGAAAAAAGTCTTTTTTTTTTTTCATTTTAAAGCAGAGGTTTCAGAATAGCAGGAAAACATTTCCCAGATACCTATTTCATAAAATTATCCTTAGTCACCAACCACAGCTGTGGAAAAGTGGCCACACTTTCTTCTTTAGCTTTAACAGTTTTTTGCTACTATCTCCTAAGCAGCTAATCTCTAATCACACATAAATCTTCTAACCATCTTAGAGATTTATATGTAACTAAGGATCATTGCAGATAATAATATCATATTATATCAGTATTATAGAGAATATGTAGTATAGTACATATTGTAGAGAATTACATGAATGCTACTATATTAGATTCCATTAGAATATTCTCTTCGAGGCATATCAGCCTCCCTCTAGCTTGAAAACAGTGGTCTGTGCCTCAGAGCAACCACACCATGAGTGAGACCAAACATACATTAGGGAGCAAGCATAGCTCCATCTCTTTCTACCTCAAGTCTTCAGTCAATGACTTAAAGTTCTCTCCCTATCACTTTTTTTTTGAGTCATTGTTTTGGGGGTAAAATTAATCTCTAAATGAAAAAAATAATCAGTAAAATACTGCACAATAGCTAATAAGAACACTGTCAATGGGTTATTTCAAATATGGTATAATGTTAATAGCAAGGAGCAGATAAAACTATTTATCACATTCTGAATCCCACAATGAAGATCAAAGTTTCATTCATGTTTTTGGGCAGCTTCATCACAACACTGCCTAGGATTGAGCTTTCCCACATTTTATTTTTACTTAAAAAAATTTTTATTTATAAAAAAGTAACACTGACAAAAAATAAATAGGATAAGAGGGGTACAACTCCACACAATTCCCACCACCAGAACTCCGTATCCCATCTCCTCCCCTGACAGCTTTCCTATTCTTTATCCTTCTGGCTCCTAAACTGAATATGGACCCCACTCAGATTATTTTTACTTTTTTTTCTTCCCACATTCTCCATTTGTGAAGATGACTTATACAACTGTAGGTCTTGACATTTACTTCTATTATTAAATATCAACTCTGTTAGGTCGATTTTCCCCCCTTCTTTCTTTTGCTTAATCACTCAGGGGCAAAGTAACATAGGAAAGAGAACTGTGCTCCAGAGATTTTTTAAATGCCATGCAATTTTACTACAAAGCAGTGGGCAGTTAGAGTGGGGATTAGGTGGAATTATACCCCTCTCACACTACAATCTTGCTAATCATTATTAAACCATTACTACTACTATTAATAATAATGATAATAATAATAAGAATTGGCTTAGTATATACAGAGCCAAAGCATGTTGAATCCCACTTGTTCAATTCAGAGACGAAACTTGGAATAAATATTTATCATCTTTGCTTATTTTTTTGACTGAGAACTAAGGAAACAAGATATTTAATGATGAATTAGATTTCAGGGTTCTGCTGTGCACAGTGTCCTGCCCATAGAGTTTGAGGACAAATACAAGTCTTGGGCTCATAATGAAACCAGACACATTTTACTTCCTCTTTTTGTGAAACCACCCCCTCACCTGAGGGATATCTAGAGATGACACATAGTCATGTATCAGTAATCTGAGAAACCAAGGATCTTGGTGCTCATCATTATTAGTAATACTACTGAAAATATTCTCTTGGGAGAATTTGCTTGGAATGGAAGATAGCCCCAACCAGACTGATGTGCTCTAGTTGCTGATCCTTATAATCTCAAAGAAGACAGCCAACCTTTCAGCTCTGGAGCTATTTCTTCCTCTCCTTGAGATAAAAAAATAAGGTCAGAAAGTGTATAGCAGATGAGTGGACAATGGGCCACATTTCCAAGGTTTATTACTGAAAGGGAACAACCAAGAAGTCACAAAGAACACTGTGTCCAATCCCACTAGTCTGTTTCCAGGCTTTGAGAGACAGTCTGAGTTGAGAAATTAGAGAAAAGATATCAAACCAATATATGTGCTAGGTATCAGGTGAGCTTTTTCCTTCCTGCTGTCTGTAGGAAGAGAATTCATGGCTGAGAAGTGGAGAGTATCTGCCATCCCTTTAGATAAGTGAAAACAAACAAAAAATTACCATGTAGAATCTGCTTGTCTTAGAGACCTAGGTAAAATTTTATTTTTCCATTTTGGCTGTTTTCTATTGTCAGCCTTGATATTGAAGACATAAAGATGAGCTGCCTCATTCTTAGTCTTCCTAATTGCTTCTCCTTCTATAGTTACTACTCACTGTTCTTGAGTAGTTAGTCCCCTTCCCTGTCCCTCACTTGCTTTTCCTGCATTTATTCTCACTTTCTCTGTGCCATTTCTATGTCTCTTTGATTATTTCCATTAACATGCAATTATGAGCTATCTCCCTTCTTAAAGTCTTCCTTCCTTCCTTCTTTTTTTTTCAATTAGCAACAGTGAATGAGTCTCCTTCATGCAGGATATTTCTAAGTAACATCCTAGGGCACTCTTTCACTCTTTCTTTAGAAGGAGAGAGGGACAGACATACACACGTATAGAGAGGAAAGAAGCCACTATACTGGTCCACCATATCTATACAGTTTGCCCTGTCGCCATCCATTGTGTTCCTGTGTGATGCTGGGACTCAAACTGTAAGGTGTGGTCTCTACTAGGTGAGCTATCCCCTAGTCACATAAAAAACACCTCTCTTTGAATCTATGATCTCTCCAGGTGACCCTTTCTCTCTCTGTTTATGTTTGGAAGAAGACTCAGAAAGGTTTGTCCAGACTTGGTGCAGTTATTTTCCCATTCTCTCTGTAACTGATGTAGATCTGGTATAGATCAGTTTTGTGTCATCTCAGAGGAAACTTCTTTTTTATGATTCTATCTTTCCAATCCCATGTTCAATTCTTCTTGCTCACCCTGCCTGGCTTCTCAGCATTGTTTGACTCAGTTGCTCACTTCTTGCATGAAAGAACTTTTCTTGGCCTCAGGGGGTACCTCACTGTTCTGTTATCTTACTTGACTCACACTTGACTCCTTCCAAGTCTCTTCAGCTTGCTCATACTTTAAATGCTAGTGTCTCCTGCAGCTCTAGCCTTGAGACACTCCTCTTCTCTAAGTATACTCACTTTCACATCTATAGCTTTTGTAACCTATATGCTGAAGATTCTCATATTCATTATACCTTGCCTGACACTCTTCCTTGATTTCTATATGAAATTACCCACCCAGCATCTGAATTGCATACCTTACATGCATTCTGAACATAAGCCACAAAATAATGCTTTTAAAAAATCTTTAAAACTTCTTTTTTCAAAATCTTTTTAAAAATCATCTTTATTTATTGGATAGAGACAGCCAGAAATTGGGAGGGCAGGGGGAGGCAGAAAGGGAGAGAGAAAGAGAGACATCTGCAGCACTGGTTCACCACTTGCAAATCTCCTGCAGGAGGGGACTGGGGGCTTGAACCTGGGTAATTAATTGCACATTGTAACAGGTGAGCCACCATCTGGCCCCCTTAATGCTAAAGGCAGTGTTATCCACTGCTCCCAGTAGCCATTCCCCCCTTTTCCTCCCTTTTTCCTTTCTAATTTCTTTTTATTAGATAGGACAGAGAGAAACTGAGAGAGGACGGGGAGAAAGAGAGAGGGAGAGAAAGACAGACACCTGTAGACCTGCTTTACTACTTATGAAGCAGACCCCTGCAGGAGAGGAGCAAGGGCTCAAACCCAGATCCTTGCACTTGGTAATATGTGTGCTTCACTGGGTGCACCACCATTCAGCCCGTTTTCTATTTGACAGGACAGAGAAATTGAGAGAGAAGGGAGGTAGAGTGAGAAAGGGAGGTAGAAGGCTGGGAGAGAGAAAGATATCTGCAGCACTGTTTTACCACGTGTGAAGCCCCTCCCTCCTCCTGCAGGTGGGGATCAGAGGTTTAAACCCAGGTCCGTGCACATGGTAACATGTGTGCTCAAAAAGGTACAGCATAGCCACATCCAAAAATAATTGTTACCACACTCTGCCCTATCAGTCTTCTTATCACTCTTTGCTTTAGACTTCATACTATTCTTAGCACAGAATCCAAGATTCTATTTTTTATGAGCATCTGAAATTATGTATCAAAGTATTAGCAGTGCTTATTACTGATTTTAATATTTTTATTATTTATTATAGCTCCATTTATTATGTATGTTTAAGGACTGTTAAGTCTGATAGTGTCAAGGTTCCCTAGAACAATTAAAATTCAAGCTAATAATCGTAAAGCAAAGCTATCTCTTATAGACATTTTCTAGGAATGTAATGCTAACCATGAACCATAAGGCAGGCTATCTATTATTATTTATCCAAGGGAATAGGAACAATGGTGTCACAGAGTAACTTTTCTTTGTTGCTTGCTAGTTTTCTCTGCTCTGTGGGTAATATAGACAGGATAAATGGGCTGTGATATTCCATTAGCAGATAATGCTTTAAAGCAACTATATTTCAAGTTAGGTAAAATTACCTTGAAGTGATTAAAACACCTTGTAGATGCTCATGTCACTGCATCCAAATACATGATTAGTCTCACTGGTAGAGTTTATTCATTTGCAAATCTAGCTCCACAATTGATACAAGTGTTGATAAATAATTTCACTGTATCTATGATTACACAGTCATAACAATTATCAGTACACATGAGCTGTAGTTAGTCTGTTAATATCCACAGTTTCTGACTAGTTCAAGAGATATACATTTGCTAAGTGGAAAGGTTTTAGTCATGAAAAGAGCAGTATCACTCCTAGGCTGACAATATTAAACTACTAGTGGCACTTTTACCTAAAGTAAAAGTAAACCCTAAAAAGGATCATTTGTTCTTTGCAGATACCAAAACAGGCATAGCATTTAAAGCACAGGATCCAGAACCTATACAGACCTGGGCATGATTCCAACTTCTACCAAAGAAACTTAATTCCTTAAAATAAAGTCCTATATATAGGGGCAACACTACTTATCAAACAGTTTTAGTGAAGTTTAAAGGAGATAAGTCATACCAAGTAAAGTTTGAGTTCAATCTCAGGCACACAGTAAATGTTGGGAGTATTTCATTTACTAAGATAATATTTATTACATTATATCACCCATTTCCTTTGTAAAAACCAGTGATATGACATCAGATTAAATATACACATTTTGGGCTGGTGGGGGACAGCATAATGGTTATGAAAAGACTTTTGTGCCTGAGGCTCCAAGGTTCCAGCTTCAATCTCCTTAACCATAAGCAAGAGATGAGCAGTATTCTGGTCTTTCTGTATCTCTCTCTCTCTTTCATTAAAATAGAATAAATAGAGTACAGAAGGGGTTAAAGAATAAGGAAGCTGGGGGCTACTGAGCAGCAGCAGCTGTGTTTCTCCACTTCCTTCCCTCCCTCTCCCCTCCCCTCCCCTCCCCTCCCCTCCCCTCCTCTCCTCTGAAAGGCCAAAAGAGATCACTTGGGACCTCAACAAGACAGGACTTGAAAAATACACCAAATCACTGGTGAGTGCAAACACATGTGGCTCATGGATAGAAAAGAGACTACGGAGAAACTGAAGAGTTGGCAACAGTGTGGCAGTTTATCAGTTGAGGCACCACAACCAGTCTTTTACTAACAACAACAACAAAAATAGATGGGGCAGAGCCAAGATGACAACTTGGAGGCAGCTGCTGGCATGAGCTTCTACAACTACTGGATAGGGTAGGATACTGGGCCATTAGCAGGACAGTGAGCAAGGGATCCTAAGTGTGACACCAAAGAGATGACTATAGCTCAATCTTGGGTTAGAAAACAGAGAAAAGGGGGTCAGGCGGTGGCGTAGTGGGTTAAGCGCATGTGGATTCCATTTCGAGCCCCTGGCTCCCCACCTGCAGGGGAGTCGCTTCACAGGTGGTGAAGCAGGTCTGCAGGTGTCTATCTTTCTCTCCCCCTCTGTCTTCCCCTCCTCTCTCCATTTCTCTCTGTCCTGACCAACAACTAACAACATCAACAATGGCAATGATAATAACCACAACGAGGCTACAACAACAAGGGCAACAAAAGGGGGAAAAAATGGCCTCCAGGAGCGGTAGATTCATGGTGCAGGCACTGAGCCCAGCAATAACCCTGGAGGGAAAAAAAAAAAAGAAAAGAAAACAGAGAAAAAAGAAAGGAAATCTTTTGATTATTTCTGAAGTTCACCCCTACCCCCTACCCCATAACCAGACCACCAGGGGCTGGAGAGCTGCTACTAGCAGGCTCCCCACTGAGCTTTTTTCTTTACCAAGATTTCTGGCTCACCAGGGGTGTGATTCCAATCCTTTTCCTTTTTGATTTCCTTCTCTCTTTTTTTTTTTCTTTCTAAGTGGCTGGAGTTCTATTTGAGTGACAAAATAGCCGACCAATCAGAGCCTCACCCTGCCTGGGAAAGACTACCTGGAAGTTTTCTTGTTTGTTTGTTTTAACAATTGGCTGTCTTTGCTTAAGCTGCCTGAGCAATCTGGAGCCATTCAAGCTGCAGACTGACTGTTAGG
This sequence comes from Erinaceus europaeus, assembly GCF_950295315.1. NCBI lineage: Eukaryota > Metazoa > Chordata > Mammalia > Eulipotyphla > Erinaceidae > Erinaceus > Erinaceus europaeus. The sequence continues at coordinate 31,675,518 of NC_080174.1, read as the reverse complement.
GTTTTTTACTCTATTCTATTTTATTATTACTATTATATATATGAGTTTCCCTTCCCCCCTCTTTCAGATTGACCAAAATTAACTGTTATTGTTTTTTCCATTGCTAGGTAACTGGGGGTCCTATCCATTGTGAGAGGAACTTGTATCACACTACCTATTCCATCCACTCTCCCCTTTTCCCCTCCTCCTAGCTAATTAAAACAAAACAAAACAAAGAAACCTTCTTTTCACTGCTCTTTTTTTCTTTTTTTTTCTTGTTCTTGTCTTCTTTTCTTCCTTCCTCCTTCTTCTTTTTTCTGAATTCACTGATACTCGTTTGTGAATTATTTTGGGGAAGAAATCTGATTCAGAGTGGACTCTCTCTGTGTGTCTCTTCTCTACTTCCCTTTCACCTCTTGCTACCCCTGGAATTTACAATGGACAGTAGGTTTGCATAATTGTCTATTCTTGCTATCCCGTTTTTCCTGTCTCTTTTTTTGTTTGGATTTGGCTGCTATTGTTTCTTGGACAGGAGGCACTGTTTGGCTAACTGGTATTGGTTAATCTGCTTCAATCCTTGTTTCAGTTACTATTGTAATTTCCAAGGTTGGTGACTGCATTTGGCATAAAGGTATTTAGTATAGCGTGGCCTGTACTCAAAACACAACAACTGAAGAACAACAGAACAGAAAAATAAAAACCACATCAATTAAAAAAATGGTTAAACCAAGAGCAAATAAAACTGCTACTACAGTGAATCAAGACAGGAGCCCAGAAGAAACTCCAAATCACTCAGAAGTAACCATAGATAAGAAAAGTATGGAAGCAGTAGTAAACCTAATAATCACAGAAATGAAGACAACTATGGAGGAAAGTGCTAACAGAATTAAGGAAACAACAGATGAGACCCTCAAGAAAAATACTAGCTACCTCGAGGTAATTAGAGAATTGAAAGCTGAAATAGCTGAACTAAAAGGTCAATTAACAGAACAAGCAAATACTATAACTGAACTGACGAAAGAGGCTGAGGGAAGGGAAAGCAGATTAACAGAAGCAGAAAACGTTATTAGCTAGACAGAAGATGAGCTAGAGAAAACTAAGAAAGAGGTAAAGAGCTTAAAAAGAGATAGAGAGACACTGAAAACAACAACAAAGACATATGGGCTGATCTCAAAGAAGTAACATTCATATCATTGGCCTCCCAGAGGAAGAAAGAGAGGAAGAGAAAGTAAAAAATTCTAGAGGAAATAATAAAAGGAAACTTCCCAGACCTGAACAACAGAAAGGACATTAAGATTCAAGAGGCCCAGAGAGTCCCAAACAGAATCAGCCCAGACCTGAAGACACCAAGACACATCATAGTTACAATGAAAAGAAGTAAAGATAAAGAAAGGATCCTAAAAACTGCAAGAGAAAAAGAAAAAGTCACATACAAGGGAAAGCCCATAAGCCTATCAGCAGACTTCTCTAAAAATCTAAAAGCCAGAAGAGAATATCTATGGCAAGATATCTATGGAGCCCTCAATGAAAAAGGGTTTCAACCAAGGATAACACTAAAGTTGAAGAAGAAGACATCCAGAAACCACTTCCATTCACTGTTGCAGAAAAATCAATAAAATACTTAGGAACAAAGCTGACCAAAGAACTGAAAGACTTGTATACTGAAAACTATGAGTTTTCAAGGAAATATAAACTGATACCAAGAAATAGAAAGACATCCCATGCTCATGGATTAGAAGAATAAATATCATCAAAATGAATATTCTCCCCAGAGCAATATACAAATTTAATGTAATACCCATCAAAGTTCCACCAAGCTTCTTTAAGAAAACAAACAAACAAACAAAGACTGCTGAAGGGAGGAGAGGACTCCCCTAAGAATCACCAAATGCAACTGTGAGTCTCCATTGCTACTGCCCTCAGAGGCTGGAGCAGCAGGGGGGAGTCCCTTTGGTGACATCATGGGACAGAGAACTGACCAGGAAACTCAGGAGAAGATCTACACCTTTTAGCCTAGCAGTGCAGATGTGTGATGGGAGCCTTTCCACATTGTTCTCCTTATGAGAACATGGTGAATAATTGCTTCAGAATCTACAGACTAAAAAAGAATTTGTTTAGACAGTAACAGGGCCCAGCAGTGCTGCCTGGCTTGGCTGTGAAACTGAATCGAGCCTGAAGTTTTGGATCCTTTGGGCGTGAGAGTCTCTTTGCATAACCACTGTATTATCTCTCCTCCACCCTGCTTTATCTCTTGCTCAGGAGTGAGTGATTAAGCTGAGAAGCATAGTTATAGTTTAAAATCCCTCAAGCTCCTACAGCCTATAGGGAAAAAAAAAGAACAAAACAGGCTTTAACAGCTACTCTGCTCAAACAGGAATTGAGGTAATATAGAAACATCTGTTAATTTCCACAACTGTGAACTCATTAAGCACCTTACTTAGACAAAAGTTAATCCAGGCAAGAGTGATGAGTAATTTGAAAAGTACTGAGAGAGGGACCTCATTACATACTGTATAGAATGGTTAATTAAAACAACAAGAAGAAATATTGGAGAAATGAGCCAGGACAAAAGTCCAGCTAAATCCCCCCAAAGGTTGAAGCACAGAATGAGATCAACATCCAAGTGCTGGTTAAGGAAATAGTCACAGGAGTGAGTAAAGGGTTTAAAAGAATTGTCATCAGAAATGCAGAAACAACATATGAGAATCTGGAAGAAAACACTAATTATCAGAGAGCTGAAAAGCTGAAGCTAAAACAGTATAAGAACAGGATAACAAAATAGATGAACTCCAGAAAACAGTAGAGGGGAGAAAGAATAGAATAAATGAGGCTGAAGACAGAATTAGCAAGAAGAAGGATGAATTAGAGAAAACAAAAAAGAAGTAAGAGATCTCAAAAAGAGATTAAGAGATACTGAAAACAACAACAGAGACCTATGGGATGACTTAAAAAGAAATAATATACGCATTATTGGCTTACCAGAGGAAGAGAGGGAGAGGAAGAAAGCATTCTTCAGGACATAATAGCTGAGAACTTCACTACTCTAAGCAACATCAAAGACATAAAGGTTCAAGAAGCCCAGAAGGTCTGAAACAGAATTAACTCATACTTAAAAGACACCAAGACACATCATATTTAGAATGGAAAGGAATAAGGATAAAGAAAGGATTCTGAAGGCTGCAAGAGAAAAACAAAAGAGTCACCTACAGAGGAAAACCCGTAATATTAGCAGCAGACTTCTCCACACAAATAGTACAGGCCAGAAGAGAATGGTCTATCCAGTGCTCAATGAGAAAAACTACTGTATCCTGCTAGACTATCATTCAGACTAGATGGAGATATAAAAACCTTCTCAAACAAGCAACAGTTGAAAGAATTAACCAAGCCTTCCCTGAAAGAAGTTCTGAAAGTTCTCCTATAGTCAGACCACCATAAATAGGCCATATATCAGAACACTCTAAAAATCTACACGAATGGTGTTAAAATATCTTCAATGTATGATATCAATGTTAATGGCCTGAATTCACCTATTAGAAGGCACAGAGTAGGAAGATGGAACAGAAAACACAACTCAAAAACACGCTGTGTACAGGAAAACCACCCAACTTAACAAGACAAAGACTCAAAGTGAAAGGATGGAAAACTATCATACAAGCCAATGGCCCACAGAAAAGAGCAGCAACAGCTATTCTCATATCTAAAATGATAGAATTTATAATAAATAAAATTAAAAAAGATAGTGATGGACATTACTTAATGCTCAGAGGATGAGTCAATCAAAAGACTTAACAATTATTAACATCTATGCACCCAATGAGAAGCCATCTAAATATCATGTGAGATAGAGCATATGTTCACATGTATCAATAAACTAGGACAAAATATATACCTGAAAGCAATAGTACACTATAGTCTGCAGTGAGTACTCCCTCCCCCAACACTCTTCTGTACTATTCCAACCTTTAGGTCCATGATTGCTCAACAATTTGTTTGGTTTTGTATGTTAACTCTCTTTTCAGCCACCAGGTTCCAGATGCTAGCATGATGCCTGCTGGACTAGCTTCGCAGGCAGGAGACAGACGACCAGAGACTCATGGCTGAGATGGGCAGCAGTATCTCTTTATCCATGTGGAATGCTGCACAATCTAAGCTATCTCTAAACTAAACTAACTATAATCACAATCCTGTCTATATATACTCGCCAAGTAGGGTGTAAACAGGATGTGATGTAGAGAGGGTGGAACGAAAAGAGATTGGTGAAAATCAGGGTGTGACATGAAGAGGGGGAGGAGCAAAAAGACATCGTGAACCAGTGGGGATTAAACCAATGTCCTGCAGGCAGGGTGATGCTTAGTTAACAGTGGTTATGTAAATAGAATAGAGTGTTAAGCAGGGGGGATTAAACCAATGAAACAGAAGGGGTTTTTAGAAGCAGAATTAGAAGCATACCAACAATTCCCCCTTTCTTTTTAACTAATGGCCATAGTATCAGGAGTGTGGGGTGAACAGAAACCTATATCATACAGGCATTTTCAAAAGAACTGGCACAAGATATGGAGGAACAAAATAGGAGAGCAGCAAGAACCAGTGTGATGCCAAGGGGAGGCCTGAGGGGGGCGTTACCTGCCTCAAAGGGCAGTGCAAAAGGGCATTTCTTGCCTCTGGGGGCATCTATTGCCTCAAAGGGCGTTTCTGTGGGCATGACCTAGTAAGGATAGGGAGTTTCCTTCCACTGGGGACAGGGCCTGCAGGCGAGGGGACATGGCCTATAGAGTCCACAGCTCTGGCTGCAAAGTCCATGCACTGCTGTGGTCAGTCTTTGAGAAAGCCAGCATCATAAAGGCAAACTGCTGTAAAGTTGTGTAAAGTGTCCAAGAGGTGTACCTGTAAGTCTGATGGAAGTGTCAGTCGAAAGCAGATGACCACAGAAGAAATGCCAGGGGATGAAACGCTGCACGTCTGTCTCGATGGGGAATGTCAGCCAATGGAATTCCGCTTTTCTGTAGAGAGTGAGCTTTGGAGTCTGTGAATCTGTTTCTTCAGGTTGTGCCAGGTCACATCATTGGTTTCGGGGGGGTGGGCTGCTGTAGTAGTGCCATTTTGTGGGCAATGTCAGAGAACAGGGGTCCAAATGGATTTCCAGGGATTTCATTTGAGCAGATGCTTTTTCATGTGAAGATTTGACAGCTGAAATTCACTTACTTGTCAAACAAAACTTGTAGCAGATTAGAAGTTTACTATAATTGATAACTCCATTATAATTGGAAGTCCTTTCTAGTATGATTTTAAGGTTGTTTAAACAGTTTAAACTCAATGAAATGTGGAAAGGCAAACAGAAGAACCACGGTTAGAAGCCTCAGGCATGAGAATCATTAACATAATCATTGCACTATCTGCCCCACCCAGAACTCATACATTTTTCAGGATTAAACATTTCAGATTTATGCCAAGACGTAAAAAAAAAATCAAAGGAGGAAAAAACAATTTTTTGGATTGTTTCTGAATGTCTCTAGAAATCATGGCTGCATCCAGCTTTTTTTTTTAAGTCAATGTCATACAAAAATTCAGTCATTCAAATCACTCTCTTATGAAATGCAACTGAAAGCGCAGACAGCAAACTTAAGATATTCAGAGAGAACAACGGGGGGAATCGAGATAAAAGTGGTAGGCAGTTTTTGCTTCTTTCACCTTTAACCAGATTATTCAGATCTCACCATGTAGCATCATGAGTCCCCGGAGGGCGTCCTAGTCCAAAAAGCTCCTCAAAATTCCATTTAGGGTGCTTCTGACGGTTCCTGCTGTATTGCTGCAGGCACCCATTTTGAAAAGTGTCTTCCCATCTAAGAAAGAATCGAATCAGGAGAGTAGACCTCACCACGTTTCTCTGTTCTTGGGGACTGCCAGGGTACTGGAGAATGCTCCTCAAATTAGAGTAGTCCTTCTCAGCGGGAAACATGTGAGAAGAAGTCCAGAAAGTCCCAGGGGAAATCTCCGTGCATATCCCAAGCTCTACGATCACGGTCATAAAGAACCAAATTGTGGCCTGGAGCAAAATGTAGTCCTTCTCCTCGGGAAACATGGGAGAGGGAATCGAGAAAGTCCAAGGAGAAATCTCCGTGCATCTTCCAAGCTCTATGATCACGGTCATAAGAAACCAAAGTTCCCAGTCAAGGAACCAAAGTGTGGCCCAGAGCAAAATGTTCCAGAGACAGAGAAACTGTCTCATGATGAAGCAGTAGAGGCTTTGGCAAACCTCTTCATAAGTAGAAAGGCAACCCATGTTGGATGGGTAGCCAAGTTTACTTATCTGGGGGATGGGCGGGTTAGGTCCCACGTTGGTACTGGTCCCTGTTTTAGACGCCATTATGGTGGACTAGCTTCGTGGGCAGGAGACAGATGACCAGAGACTCATGGCTGAGATGGGCATCAGTATCTCTTTATTCATGTGGAATGCTGCACAATCTAAGCTATCTCTGAACTAAACTAACTATAATCACAATCCTGTCCATATATATATACTCGCCAAGTAGGGTGTAAACAGGATGTGATGTAGAGAGGGTGGGGCGAAAAGATATTGGTGAAGATCAGGGTGTGACAAGGAGAGGGGGAGGAGCAAAAGGAACCAGTGGGGATTAAACCAATGCCCTGTAGGCAGGGTGATGCTTAGTTAACAGTGGTTATGTAAATAGAATACAGTGTTAAGCAGGAGGGATTAAACCAATGAAACAGAAGGGTTTTTTAGAAGCAGAATTAGAAGCATACCAACAGATGCCGACCAGACTTCCCTGTACAAATAACCCCACCAATGTGTCCTGGAGCTCTGTTTCCCCAGAGCCCCACCATATTAGGGAAAGAGAGAGGCAGGCTGGGAGTATGGACCGACCAGTCAACGCCCATGTTCAGCGGGGAAGCAATTACAGAAGCCAGACCTTCCACCTTCTGCATCCCACAATGACTTTGGGTCCATACCCCCAGAGAGTTAAAGAATAGAAAAGCTATCAGGGGAGGGGATGGGATACAGAAATCTGGTGGTGGGAATTGTGTGGAGTTGTACCCTTATCTTTCGGTTTGTTAATGTCTCCTTTTTTAAACAATAATAAAAAACTCTTCTGTACAGCAAAAGAAACCACTATGCAAACAAAGAGACCCCTCACAGAATGGGAGAAGATATTCACATGCCATACATCAGATAAGAGTTTAATAACCAAAATATATAAAGAGCTTGCCAAACTCAATCATAAGAAAACAAATTACCTCATCCAAATATGGGGAGAGGACATGGACAGAATATTCACCACAGAAGAAATCCAAAAGGTCATAAAACACATGAAAAAATGCTCCAGTCTTTGATTGTCAGAGAAATGCAAATCAAGACAACAATGAGATACCCCTTCACTGCTGTGAGAATGTCATGCATCAGAAAAGGTAGCAGCAACAAATGCTGGAGAGGTTGTAGGGACAAAGGAACCCTCCTGCACTTCTGATGGGAATATAAATTGGTCTAACTTCTGTGGAGAACAGTCTGGAGAACTCTCAGAAAGCTAGAAGTGGACCTACCCTATGATCCTGCAATTGCTCTCCTGGGGATATATTCTAGGAGCCCAACACATACATCTAAAAAGATTTGTGTACACATATGTTCTTAGCAACACAATTTGAGAAAACACAAGTAGAACCTGAACTGGAGTTTGTCTATTGCACCATATAAAAGACTGGGTGGGGTGGGTGGGTGGGATGGGACACAATCTTTTGGTGGTGGGAATGGTGTTTATGTACACACCTATTAAATTGTAGTCATATAAATCACTATTAATTATGAGAGGGGGGAAAATTGATTGTATGTCTAACAAAGGGACTTTTCAAAGTTAACCCAGTTACCAAATAATGTGATGTTAACAACAACTATCCATTGTCTTCTTGAACCCTAAGACAGCAGGAACCTCACATTTCCACTATAGAGCCTAAACTTCCCCCAGTCCTGGGACCCTAGGTAGGGCCCACTTTCCCATATGCTTCTCCCAGTTCTTATCAAATAATATTGCATCCATCCGCTGATCGCAACCTAATCAACACAACGTATGCCACCCCAGCATGCTTCACTTCAGACTGTATCCAGAGACTTCAGGTGTGGAGTAACAACCCTTCAGCTTCATCACTCGGGTGAGACCTTTCCTTTCATAGTATTCTCTAATTCCATCCCAGGTGGTTCACTTCCTAACAAAGTCCCAAAACGTACATATAGACCAGATTCCAGGAGATAGAGCATATGTCCACATGTATCCATAAACCAGGGCAAATATATACCAGAAAGCCGTAGTACACTAGAGTTTGCAGTGAGTACCCTCCAACACTTTATCTCCACCATTCCATCCTTTGGGTCCATGATTCTTCAACAATTTGTTTGGCTTTGTATGTTAACTCTCTTTTCAGCCCCCAGGTTCCAGATGCCATCAAGATGCCGACCAGGCTTCCCTGGACTGAAGACCCCACCAATGAGTCCTGGAGCTCAGCTTCCCCAGAGACACACCCTACTAGGGAAAGAGAGAGGCAGACTGGGAGTATGGGCCGACCAGTCAACGCCCATGTTCAGCGGGGAAGCAATTACAGAAGTCAGACCTTCCACCTTCTGCAACCCACAACGACCCAGGGTCCATGCTCCCAGAGGGACAGAGAATGGGAAAGCTATTGGGGAGGGGATGGGATATAGAGATTGGGTGGCAGGAATTGTGTGGAGTTTTACCCCCCCATCCTATGATTTTGTTAATGTCTCCTTTCTTAAATAAAAAAAAATAAATTAAAAAAGACTCTGGGTGGGTGCGGGGAGAGTACAGGTCCTGGAAAAGGATGACAGGGGACCTAGTGGGGGTTGTATTGTTATGTGGAAAACTGAGAAATGTTATGCATGTAGAAACTATTGTATTTACTGTTGTTAATCTCCCAGTAACAAAATTAAAAAAAATAAAGTTAATAAATTATTTAAAATATATACACACTTCATTTACATGTAAGACTGTAAATGACACTTGGTAAGCACTAAGGTGTATATGATGTTTGAAAGTTGTTATCTATAATCTGTATGAACTATTTGAATTTGTAATGTCATATACATGTAACTTCATCTACTGATGGCAATTAAGTCATGATCTTCCCAGGATCTCTTGTGGACCCAGTTCTTACCATCTTTACTTAAACATCTTACCTTCAATCAACTAAAATTTGCAAATTGAAAAAAAACATACATAAAATAATTCATGGATACTGGAAAAATTAACTTAAACACATTATATCCAAAATTCATCAGTTATGGTGCACATTACAAAACAATGTTGATAGTAATTCAACCTACCACTTTATTTATGATATAAGTTTACTGAGCCAGCAATTTAAACTAAAAAGCCTGAAGCCTGAACATAGTTAAGCAGCTGCAGAAATATGTAATATTATCCAGCATCTGGAGAGGTAATTATTTATTGAAAATATTCAGAATTTGATGTTACACAAAGTGCTGCATAAGTTGCTAGATATAATTAAGAGTTATTAAAGATTCTTAGATGATAAAAATGCTTTAAATAAAACAAATATTTAGTCGCTTTTAGTTATTGCCAAAAGCACTCTCTTAAAATTCATTCACCTTGAGTAGAAAACTACTAACTTGGAAACTTCCAGATAATTTTGAAGTCTAAATAAAAATTTCCAGATGTGTGTATGAAAACATATTTAATTTGCCTACTGTTGAAACACTAAGTCGATTTTAATTAAGCAACTGCTTCTCTTGGTTTCTGTTATTTTTCATGTACTATGATAGTAAGTGGGCCATCTTTGGGTCTAGGGAGTTCATTCCTAACAAGAATTTTATGCCCCACCCCCACCATCCCAAGCCAATAAAATTATATATTTTGATGGAAATAGGAAGACACATGATGAAGATTCAAAAGACCTGATTCAAACTATAGGAAACATTTTTGCTAGTTCTGTGACCTGTCAAATTCACTTGCTCACTGGCTAATTTACTCCCATTACTGGGAAGAGCTCTTTCAGTAAAATTCTGCCAGTACCCTTAAAATGAGTGGGAGGGGGAAAAGAGCCACAAAGTGGGCAAGAAATTTAAGCTAACACACAACAGAAGTCCAAGGCAGTCAACACTCTCATGGAATAGTCTTTGGATTTGTCTATATTTAGAATAAGGATAGAAATGCTAGTTTTAACAAAAGTCAAGAGACTAGCTCACTTAATGATAAGCCTTTTGGCCATTACTAGGCCACCTCATCACCTGGGATCCTAGTCATGAAACCTTGGATTCCCACATAGATAATATGGACCAAAACCTCTAATAGATTCCTCTCTAATAGATTCCTCTCTCTACCATCACTGATCACTTCCATCAGGAAGGTCATCATAAGCCCCTTTGTGGGCTTTTCTAATACCTTATTCTTACTATAAACTAGCAATGGTAAGAGCTGCCCCATTCTCTGAAAGGAGGCTGGGGTATCCTACTTTGCCATTCAAAGAAGACTGGTCCTGAAGTGAGTGCAACCTAGGATTTTCCCAGTTGTGACTAAGGACTGTGAGCTTAGACTGACAGGGACTCAGAGGTTATACAGACTCCTACAATAAATATAAATAAATATGAACCCCAGGTCAGACTGATGTGGTAAACAGTTAATTATATTTACATATTTTCTTCAAGTTTGCGAGCTAGTTTCTGCCCTAATTCTACTTTAAAGTTCTATTCTTAAGTCTCACACCATCTTCTCAGACAATATTTCTAGTCAACCTCCATGTTAGCTAAGAAGCTCAAGTAAAGATTACTAAAGTCATTCTTCTTAGGAATATATACCTAAAGTAGGAATTTTAGTTTTGTTCCACCCTAAGCTCCCTATTCTCATCTGCTTTATTCCTACTCTATGGTTCCTGTTTATTAAACATTTTTGTCCTGCTTTTTATCTTGCCACCTTTCAGCCACCAAGTTGCAGATGCTACTATGTATTTGCATATCTTGACCTTCCTGGGCAGATGACCTCACCCATGTCTCCTAGAACCACTCCTCTCCAGAGTTCTAACCCATCCAGGAAAGAGAAACAGGCTAGGAGTGTGGATTGTCCTGCCATGGTCCATGCCCAATGGAGAAGCAATTAAAGAAGCTATAACTCCCATTTCCTGCGTCCCCAAAATAACTTTGTTCCATACTCTCAGAGGGGTAAATGATAGAGGAAGAAGACTAGAGGACTGTGAACCCCAACTCTACTAAAACCGGAAGTGTCTGCCACCAGGAATCTTGTTTTTATACCAGTAATGAAAAGGAAGTGAATCTGGAAAACACCAGAGGAAGCCAGGCACAGTTTCTCTTATCTGAGAGAAGAGGAAAAAAGGAAGGACATGCAGAAGTAGTAATAGGTGTTAGGTATGACTTAGAAAGGAAGTGAAGCCTGGAGCATAGAAAAAAATGGGCAAAATATGGTGGGGACTGCCCCAGTCTCTGAAGGGTGGCTGGGTCATCCTGCCCTGCCACTGGAGGAAGACTGATCCTAAAAGGAGTGTAACCTGGAATGTTCGCAACTGTGGCCACAAACTGTGAGCTCAGGACAACAAGGTACTCCAAGGTCACACAGGCTTCTGTGCTAAGCATAAATACATATGGGCCCTGGGTCAGGTGGGTGAGGTAAACAGTTAATTTCATTCATACACTGTTTTCAAGATTGGGAGCTAATTTAATTGCCCTAATCCAATTTTCTAGCCCCTTTGTCTACTCTGACATTATCTTCTCAGACAATACTTTTGTTGAAATCCATGTTAGCTATCAAACTCAAGCAAAAACTACAATAGCTGTGTGCCCCTAGAAACATGCCTAACATGGATTTCCTAGTTTTCATCCACCCTAAGATCTCTATTCACATCTGCTCTGTTCCAACTTTTTGTTTTCTGTTCATTAATCATTTTGTCCTGCTTTATATCTTGCCACCTTTCAGGCACCAAGTTGCAGATGCAGATGACTTCTCTTGGCAGATGACTTCTCTTGGCAAATGATCTCACCAATGTGTTCTGGAACCTCACCTCTCCAGAGCCCTACCCAACTACAGAAATATAGAAACAGGTATGTGTGTGTGTGTGGTGGGGGGAGGGGTGGGTTGACCTGCCAATGCACATATACAGTGAAAAAGTAATTACAGAAGTCCCACCTTCTGCACTTCAAAACTAAATTTGATCCATATTCCCAGTGGGGGAGAAGTGTCAGGGGCAAGATGGCCAGAGGGCTCTGAACTCCAACTCCATCAGGATCCAGAGAAAGAAGACGGAAAAGGAAGGCACATTTAGTTGAAGTAATAGGTGTGACTTGGAATGAAAGAGAAGCTGGGATCATAAGGAAAAAAAAATGAGCAGATATATAGAAATACAAATAGATAGTTGTAGAAATAATAGTTAACTTATATCTACAACCTTAAGAGAACTGCTATAGCTTACAATGGAGGAACTGAGGATTCAGAACTCTGGTAGTAGAAATGGTGTGAAATTGTATAGCTATTATCTTGTAATTTTGTAAATCAATAATAAATCACGAATAAATTTTTTTAAAAAGATTGGAAGGAAGAAAAAATAGACAAAAATATAGATACATAACTATAGATATAAAGTCAACTAATATCTGCAATCTGGGGAGAACTACTGCAGTTTCCAATGGAGAGGATGAGGATACAGAACTCTGATGATGAGAATGTTATACAATTATTATAATAATCCTATTATAATTTTATAAATCTATTATAATTTTATAAATAATTAACAAAAATGTTAAAAAAAGAAATTCCAGCTTTATCTCAGTAAGCATCAACTTCTGTAAAGATTTTACATAAGTATAAATTTGAAATTAGAACTACAAAAATTAATTTTTTCTTTTAAAAAACTATTAATAATTTAATAATGATTAACAAGACTGTAAAATAATGGGCATTCTTCTACTATACAGTTCCCACCACCAGAGTTCTGTGTCCCAGCCCCTCCATTGGACACTTCCCTATTCTTTATCCTTCTGAGAACACAACTCTTTGTGGGGTACAGAAGGTGGAAAGTTTGACTTCTATAATTGTTCCTCTCTCTCTCTCTCTCTCTCTCTCTCTCTCTCTCTCTTTCAACCAGAGCACTGCTCAGCTCTGGCTTATGGTGGTTTGAACCTGGGACTTTGGAGCCTCAGGCATGAGAATTTCTTTGCAAAACTATTATGCTATCTACCCCCAGCCCTGCAATTGCTTCTCTGCTGGACACTGATGTTTGAAGGTCAATCCATACCTCTAGCCTGCAAAAACTTTCTTGCTAGAATAAACTACTACTCTTTGAAGTTCAAGGTTCTCAGGGTAGTGCTTGTTCTGGCAGTATATATACTAAGGTTCTCAGAGGAAATCTTGCCTATTTCATAATACTTTCACTTATCTATCTGTTGGGTCTTCAGAAGAAGCCAAATATTTCCCTAAATAAAATCTTCTTTAACTGTGTTGAGTTTGGGTACAGATTTTAATATCTCTAAGTGAGTCCCTATGCTTGAAAGTGCCATTCAAACTGTTCTAAGTCTGTCTTTTCAATATCATTCAGTAACAATGGCTTATAAATTTTTTTTTCCCCTCCAGGGTCATTGCTGGGCTTGGTGCCTGCATCATGAATCCACCGTTCCTGGAGGCCAACCTTTACCCCCCTTTGCTGCCCTCGTTGTTGAAGCCTCGCCGTGGCTATCACCATTGCCATTGCTGATGTTCGTTGTTGGACAGGACAGAGAGAAATGGAGACAGGAGGGGAAGACAGAGAGGGAGAGAGAAAGATAGACACCTGCAGACCCGCTTCACTGCCTGTGAAGTGACTCCCCTGAAGGTGGGGAGCCGCCACATGCGCTCAACCCACTGCGCAACCGCCCGACCCCCTGGCTTATAAAATTATTTAAGCCTCATTGTACAACCTTTTAAATTAACATCTGTTATCACTCTATGTTCACCACTAGAATGTTAGTTCCCATTTATCACCATCTATTTTTTTCAGCCAACAGTGTACACAAGTAGTAAACTTCCTTTTACCCAATTTTATACCCTTCTCTTCATTACTTGCTTTTTGAAACTTTTCTTATGCACTCCTTGAAGTGGTTCAGAATATATCCAATAGGAAGACTCTTAGTTAATGAAGCTTAATCGACTGAATGGATTAATTAGCATTTTCTGTCTCTGCTATAAAATATATTGACTAACACTGTAGTCAAATGAGTGTTGGAACCTCCCCACAGCAACTCTTCTCTGCACTAGTCCAGCCTTTAGGTTATTATTAGTCAACAACTTGTTTGGCTTTATATGTTAACTCTCTTTTCAGCCATCAGGTTCCAGATGCTAGCATGATGCCAACCAGACTTCCCTGGACAGACAACCCCACCAATGTTTCCTGGAACCCAGCTTGCTCAGAGCCCTGCCCCACTAGGGAAAGAGAGAGACAGGCTGGGAGTATGGATTGAACTATCAATGCCCATGTCCTTTGATTTTAGTGAAGAGGAATTGGGAGGGGAAAAAGGAGGATTGGAAGGACAGAGACAATCACCTCAGCCAACCACACTAAGTGGGACGACTGCTTCCAGTAGACAGACTCTGAGTCGCACTGAAATGCCCCTTGAGGGTCCAAAGCTTGCAGGCCCCTGGGGACTGCCTGGCAGAGAGCAAGCCAGAGGGCCAGCTGTGTCCTGGTGGCCTCTGGCTCCCTCTGTTCATTTCCCCTTGTTTATCTCTTACTAGTTCACATGGCTTCTCGTCAGTGCCTGTTCTGAGGGGGTTTCTGTTGGGAGCACACAAGTCCCAGAGCACGCTGAGGTCCTCCAGCCTTGCCCATGGGATAAAGGACTTGGACTTTCTGATGACGATTTGAGAGTCAGAGAATGGCTTCTCTAGCTAAATGGGTTATGAAAACTAGATGTCCACCTAGTGTTCACTGAATACGGTCTCTACTGTTGATAAATGTATCACATTTTTACAAGGACCACAGGTAGTTCCTTTTTCAGCAGTCTGAGGCTTCTTTTGAAGCATCAGCTTTCATAGGAACCTGAAATATGCCAGTGCGTTCATTCTAGAATGTTCTAGTAAGCCCTGACTCTGTGCAAAAGGACTGAAATTAGCTACTTCACTCCAGGCAGACGGAGGGCTAATATCGTGGTGCCTGTCCCTGAGCCAGTGTAGATGACAGTTCAGAGCTGTCCTCACTGTGCTCGCAGCCCAACCTCTTCCTCCTGCAAGACAGCCTCTTTGCTGTCTTTGAACTCTCTGACTACCATGTCTGAGTGCCCGAGACAGTCACAGCTGGGAGCTCTGAGCTCAGGCAATGCCTGGACATCCTGGGAGAGAGTTTTATATGCAGCATCAACATGAACTTGAGGAAAACCACCCAGGAGTCTGCTTCCTGTTGGAGGAGACCTGACGGCAACTCTTGACAGGTTCTGCCACTGGGCACTGCAGCTGCAACACCATTCCACAGAGCAAGAGTTTCTCTTCAAGGAAGCAGGTGGGGAAATGGGAGTGGGGAGGTGTGAGAGGAGAGACTTTGGGGGTGGAATCCCAGCTCAGAGACTCCAGAGCCACCCCCTGGGGCCCCTGAGTACCCACCTTTGAAAACTGGTGCAGCAAGCACCCCCAAGAAGGTGCCCAAGAGCATGCACTCGTATTCCATGGAAAGCTCATCCATCTGTCCATCACAGGATGTCAGGACATAGCAGGTCTCATATACATAAAATCAAAAGTCTTGGGGTATGGCCGAGAGCACCACTGAGCACCTCAAATAATGTGCCATGTTAGGCTAGGGAGATGGTATAACGGTGATCCAAATGAGTCTTAGGCCTGAGGCTCAGGCCCCAGCTTCAATCCCCAGCACCACCATCAAGCCAGAGCTGAGAAGGTCTCTGGTAGTAATAATAATAGTTATAATAATAATAAATAAATAAATAAATAAATAAATATATAAATAAAAAGAACATGCCCTGATGGACAGATGACTGGCTAGAGATGTTATGGGATATATATCCCATGGAATACTACTCTGCAATAAAAAGAATATGATACTGTGTCCTTTGGGACAAAATGGATGGAAGTGAAGGTGATGATACTTAGTGAAATAAGTCAAAAGATGAACGGGGCTGGGTGGTAGTGCACCTGGTTGAGCGCACATGTTACAGTGCATAAGGACCCGGGGTCGAGCCTCCTGTCCCACCCTTAGGAGGAAAGCTCTCTCTCTCTCTATCCCTCTACCCTCTTGATCTCTGGCTGTCTATTTTCAATAAATTAAGATAACAACAACAACAACAACAAACAGAGATGAAAGACAACTACCGGATGGCTTCATTTATACATGGAATCTAGAGAAGTGACACACACGAACCTGCACAAACAAGACTTAGTTGACTAGCAGGGAGCTTGTTACACCAAAGAGCTAGAAATCTAAAGTACGCGTGTGTACGGGGGAAAAAACAATAAAGTACCAGGGCTGCAAAAGCTGAATAAGGGCAAGAGACTGGCATACTGTAATGATGACTCTTTAGTCACTATCAGGCCACCCCATCAGCTGGGGCCCTAGTCGGGGAGTCCTGAGATTCCTGAACAGACATGATGGGACTAGACCTCAAATAGATCCCTCTCTCTGTTGTTACCAGTCATCTCTATCAGGAACAACAAAATAGACCCCTGTATGGCCCCCCATAGGGCCTTGCCCTCAACTTGGATCAACAGTGGTAGAGAATGCTCCATCCTCCGAAGGAAGGATGGACAACATACTCTATGCTACATCTGAGGAAGATGGGCATAGAGTATGGGGCAGCTTAGAATGTTCCTACTCATGACCACAGAATATGAGCTCAAATCTACAGGGATGCAGTGGTCCTAAGCTGCATATGGGCCCCAGACCAAATCAAATAGATGGGGTTTATAGTCAATAATATATATACACCTTTTCCATTTCAGGAAGCTACTCTCTTCCCTGATCCAGCTTTTTGTTCCTTTTCTAGCTATGACATCATCTCCCCAGACAATAACTTGGATACACCTGCATATCAGATTTCACGTTCGGGGAAAAAAAAAACCTAGTATAGCCACAGGCTCTTTGGAATATAACTAAAATATACCTACTAGCAATCTACAAAATTGAGACCCCCTCCGACTCTTCATCTGCACTATTCCAGCCTTTAACTTCATGACTGATAAACAATTTGTTTGACTTTATATGTTAACTCTCTTTTCAGCCACCAGGTTCCAGATGCTAGCAGGATGTCCAGCAGACTTCCCTTGACAGACAACCCCACCAATGTGACC
>NC_080174.1:30678027-30758030 GCF_950295315.1 Erinaceus europaeus | reverse complement strand
CAACCCCATTCAAATTGGCCTTTGTTTTCTTAGTGAAAGAAACAATTAATGTATGCTCAAATCACAAATCAATCTTAAGATTAGTCTGAACAACATATTTTGATATGGGACTCAGAAGTGTTCCCCGCACATAAATATAGCAAAACGTCAAGTATGTGTCTAAGTTCTATTCTCAGCAACCACAGTTTCTCTTCTACACAAAACACTGAGTTTTGACTTATTTATCTAACACTGCTATTCATATTAGCCAATCTCAGAAGTGAAAGAGTTGGTGATTGCATGTCTACATAAAAGCAATTATGTGTGTAATTTTAACATATCTATGAAATTAATATATGTATAACATACAATAAACAAATTACATAAGTTTGATATATTATATATACACAAATCTTTTGATGTGGAATATATATACTCCTTACCAATAAACTACTCTTTCTCTTTCTCACACATTTTTTATGTTCTTATAGTCACCATATATTATTCATTTATTTTTTTCCGTTTTTATTATTTCTTTACCTTTAAGTGGCACATAACATAAAACATCAAGAGGCAGAATGAACTGACATTCATTAACTGATTGCCATGTGACTAAGATGTTCTTATTCAAGAAGTGTCATTCTCTGACCTCTACACTATCTCCTAAAAAGAATAATTCCTGCCCCACTAGGGAAAGAGAGAGGCAGGCTGGGAGTATGGATCGACCTGCCAATGCCCATGTTCAGTGGGGAAGCAATTATAGAAGCCAGACCTTCCACCTTCTGCAACCTACAACAACCCTGGGTCCATGCTCCCAGAGGGATAGAGAATAGATATACACCAGGTTCTGTGAGAGAGAGCATATGTTCAAACGTATCCATAAACAAGTGCAAAATATATACCTGAAAGCAGAAGTACACTAGAGTTTACAGTGAGTACCCCCCCAACACTTCCTCTCCACTATTCCAACCTTTGGGTCCATGATTGCTCAACAATTTGGCTTTAGGTTAACTCTCTTTTCAGTCACCAGGTTCCAGATGCCATCCGGATTCCAGCCAGGCTTCCCTGGACTGAAGACCCCACAATGTGTCCTGGAGCTCCACTTCCCCAGCGACCCACTCTACTAGGGAAAGAGAGAAGCAGAATGAGAGTATGGATCGACCACTCAACGTCCATGTTCAGCGGGGAAGCAATTACAGAAGCCAGACCTTCCACCTTCTGCAACCCAAAACAACCCTGGGTCCATGCTCCCAGAGGGATAGAGAATGGATAAGCTATTGGGGAGGGGATGGGATATGGAGATTGGGGTGGTGGGAATTGTGTGGAGTTGTACCCCTCCTACCCTATGGTTTTGTTAATTTTTCCTTTCTTTTTTTAAAATTTATTTATTCATTTTCTGTTGCCCTTGTTGTTTTATTGTTGTAGTTATTACTGATGTCATTGTTGTTGAATAGGACAGAGAGAAATGGAGAGGGGAGGGGAAGACAGAGAGGAGGAGAGAAAGATAGACACCTGCAGACCTGCTTCACCACCTGTGAAGCTACTCCTTTGCATGTGGGGAGCCGGGGGCTCGAACCGGAATCCTTTTGCTGGTCCTTGTGCAATTTTTCCTTTCTTAAATAAAAAATAAATTAAATAAAAAAAAGAATTGGGAAGCTGTCAGGGGAGGGGAGGGGACTGGATGTGGAGCTCTGGGGGTGGGCAATGTGTGGAAATGTAGCCCTCTTATCCTGTGGTCTTGTCAATGTTTTCATTTTATATATAAAAAATAAATAAATAAAAAGAATAATTCCAAATGCATGATAAATATAGCGAAGGGTTTTGTATCACAACTTGAAAAAAATGCCTGTTTCCAGTGTTTTAATGAAAATAAAGTCAGTGTCTATTTAAATGTTCAGTTTTCCAGATAATGCTTGGTGACCCATAAGGTGGAAATCAGTCACTGATTGTCAGAGTTCTTCACCCCTCTTCACTCAGCGAGCTTTACCATGTCACACCTTATTCCTAAGGAGCCTGCCTGAGATTGACTGGTTGTCACACACTAGCCACTATCAAACACTTCACAGGGTGTTCATATCATATGTACACTCGCTTCATTTTCACAAGAATCATTTTACAACTGACTTACATGGTCATTAATGGTCGAGAACTGAATTCCAAACTCTTAAAGCTTCAAAACTTATTCATCTAGCTCCATGTACTGAAGCCTATCTTGAAACTGTAATCCCAACCACAATAATAACAAAAACCTCAAAAAGAACAAAGTGCCAAAAGTTTTTCAAAGTCTAATGAGATCCAAATGTCAACTAAAGCTTCCCATTAAAACTATTCATTACAATTATCAGCTCTTGCTGACTTACGAATAGGTAAAAGAGGAAATTAGCTGAAGTAGATTTGAATCACTTAAATGGCTTTTTCCCCGTCAACAGGTGGTTTGTTTCACCAAAAGCAAATCCTGCCGAGATGATTAGATAAATAAGCCACATGCAATTGAACAGTTCTTATCTAGTCTTCCTTGAAAGGTGGTGGAATTGGATTTGTGGTTTCTGTGCCTTCAGCTATGGAAAGCAAAAGTTAATATTTCAACTAATATAGTTAAGAAAAGGAGCTAAAATTAAGGAGTCGGGCGGTAGAGCAGCGGGTTAAGCGCACGTAGCGCAAAGGGTCCAGGGTTCGAGCCCCCAGCTCCCCACCTGCAGGGGAATCTCTTCACAGGTGGTGAGGTGAAGCAGGTCTGCAGGTGTCTGTCTTTTTCTCCCCCTCTCTGTCTTCCCCTCCTCTCTCCATTTCTGTCAACAACGACATCAATAACAACAACAATCACTACAACAATAAAAAACAAGAGCAACAAAAGGGAAAATAAATATTTTAAAAAGAAAAGAAAAGGAGCAAAAAGTAGCATTTCTTTTCTTTTTTAATATTTATTTTATTTCTTTATTCCCTTTTGTCACCCTTGTTGTTTTATTGTTGTAGTTATTATTGTTGTTGTCATTGTTGGATAGGACAGAGAGAAATGGAGAGAAGAGGGGAAGACAGAGAGGAGGAGAGAAAGATAGACACCTGCAGACCTGCTTCACCGCCTGTGAAGCGACTCCCCTGCAGGTGGGGAGCCGGGGTTCGAATCGGGATCCTTATGCCGGTCCTTATGCTTTGCGCCACCTGCGCTTAACCCGCTGCACTACAGCACGACTCCCGCATTTCTTTTCTTCTGTATTTACCATGTTCACATTTGTAACTGAACCAGTCATAACAAAGGTATAGAGCAGCTCAGAAACCTGCACTTTGGGCACATGATTTCATGATGTTTCAAAAATCTATGTGACATATTTCTTCAGGTATTTATATATTGTTAATTTCCTTCCCACTCGGCACAAAGAAATTTCTTCATTCCAACACGTGTTTAATATTGTCAGTGATATGACTTTCTTTTTAGAGAGGTTCAGAGGATGACTTTTGGTATTAGAGGAAAAGAAAGGGTTAAGTAAAGAACTGGGTGAAGGGATCAAATTTCTAGGAAGCTTAATTTAGAAAATTCCTAGAACCTGCTGCCATAATCATGAGTTCTGAAATACAAACGCCTTCCTGGTAGAAAACACCTGGACACTCGTCTTCTTCTACTCGTTTAGTTCATTTGCCACCAGGGATTTGTCACAGGGGTTCTGTGCCCACATGACTACACTTCTCCCAGAGACATTTTTTTCCTTTTTGTTGACAATGAGAGACAAAAGAGAGAGAGAGAGAGAAAAGGATTTCAAAGTGCCACTCCCCCACTCTCTTATTTATTTATTTATTTTTGCCTCCAGGGTTATTGCTGGGGCTCCATGCCTGCACCACGAATCCACTGCTAATGGAGAGCATTTTTTTCCATTTTGTTGCCTTTGTTGTTGTTATTATTGTTATTGTTGTTGGGTAGGACAAAGAGAAATAGAGAGAGGAGGGGAAGGCAGAGGGGAGGAGAGAAAGATAGACACCTGAAGACCTGCTTCACCACTTGTGAAGCAACCTCCCTGCAGGTGGGGAGCTGGGGGCTCGAACCGGGATCCTTACGACGGTCTTTGTGCTTCATGCTATGTGTGCTGCTACCCGGCCCCCTACTCCATCATTCTTGAAGCTTCCCCATTCCTATGTGGTGGCCAGAGTTTGACCCCAGATTCTTGCACGTATACACTCTACCCTGCTGACCCCCTCTTACTTAACTACTGGTATTTCTAATCTAACAGACAATTATCAAATGTTTCCTAAGGACCAACTGCCATTCACTAGGAATACAGCATAAATAAATCAAACATTGCTCTAAACGTTATAGAGCTTAATTACTGAGGGCACTGTGACCAGGCTGTAAAACAGCTCTACTCTAACAGATACACAAATATAAAGAATTATGTCTCCCAGAGAAATATCCATGAAATAGTCTCTGTCCCAAAGTTCTCAGTATTCTCTTCTCAGAATTTTCACTTCCTTGGAAGGTTATTAAAAAGTAGTTACAACCAAGAATTTCACTAACCACCAGGGCTAGGAAAGTGAAGAGCTTGCAAGATTAAACAGATTCTAAGAGACCCCGAGTTCCAAGTGGATATTAATAAACATAAACCCAACTCTTCCGTGTAGAATGAGCTTCAAGCCAGTGTTTCATTCCAAACCCCCTTTGTGGACTTACAACACCCCCTGTGAAGAGCAGCAAGCAGCAGGGGGTACAGGAAGACCCTACATTTGGTAGTAGGAACCCATCATTATTAATGGCAGGAAGTCCAATTATATTGACTCAAATAATAAAGGAAATTTATATGTTCAAATCAATAAAAGGTGCAGATTCAAATGGTCTTTTAAGTACAATTCTTGCTTTAGTTCGTTTCTCTGTGATTTTTTTTTTTCCTCCAGGGTTATTGCTGGGCTCGGTGCCTTCAACATGAATCCACTGCTCCTGGAGGCCATTTCCCCCCCTTTTCTTGCCCTTGTTGTAGCCTCGTTGTAGTTATTATTATTGCCATTGTTGATGTTGTTCGTTGTTGGATAGGCCAGAGAGAAATGGAGAGAGGAGGGGAAGACAGAGAGGGGGAGAGAAAGATAATCACCTGCAGACCTGCTTCACCACCTGCGAAGCGACTCCCCTGCAGGTGGAGAGCCGGAGGCTCGAATCAGGATCCTTATGCCGGCCCTTGTGCTTTGCAACACCTGCGCTAAACCCACTGCGCCACCGCCCGACCCCCTGTGATTATTTTTTTAAGTGGGGCTTTCTTGCGGAGTGTGAGCCCAGGCCTCATGCATGCCTATCTGGGCAGCCTCTCTGGTCCTATTTATCCTTAGAAAGACAGAGATAGGAAAATAGAGGAAGCAAGAAGGAGAGCCAGAGATAAGAAGAGACAACGAAGTACCACTCTGTCATTCATGTGTGCTATCCGTGGTGCTTCCCTGTAGTCCTGGGTATTGAGCCAGGTTCTTCTGCGTGCTGAGCAATGAGAATCACACCCTGCACCACCTCCCAGCTCCTGCGACCCTTCAGGCCCTCCCCTCCTCTCCGTACCCACTGGATCTTCACACTTGGCTTCTTCCAGGTCAAGGAGTTCTCAGATTAATCAATCACTGTGGTGAGGAAAAACAGATAAACTGAAAGGTTTTTCCTATTCATAGACTGGTTCAAGGGACAGAGAGCATGAAAGCCAGAAAATGGGGTGAAGTAGAAAAGATGTAAGAGAGGCGACTTGAAAAATCTTTGTAAGGTTATCTTTTCATTGATTTTCTATCTGTATCGATATGTCTCCTCTGTGTGAGAATAATTTTCAGCAAGCAAAGCCTAAACAAGTTGTCACAACCTGTAAAAGAAGTACAACAGGTGGTCCAGGAGGTGGCGCAGTGAGTATTGGACTCTCAAGCATGAGGTCCTGAGTTCATTCCCCAGCAGCAGCACATGTACCAGAGTGATAGATGTCTGGTTCTTTCTCTCTCCTATTTTTCTCATGAATAAATAAATTCCTTTTTTTAAAAAGTGCAACAGTATTTCTGAATTTTTAATTTCTTTATTGAGAAATTATTGTCTTACAGTCAACAGTAAAATAAAATAGTTTGTACTTATGTAACATTTCTCAGTTTTCAACATAACAATTCAAACCTCACTAGGACCTCCTCTGTCTTCCAGGACCTGAACCCTCCCCCTGATCCCAGAGTAATTTATTTTGCTGCGATACACTATTTCTGAATTTTTACCAATCTAGATCAACAGCTAGAATGTTATGTACTCTTATAACAGTGGATCAGCGATATAGTAAAAGAAATTGGATAATATTTATTCTAGTTAATCTGTCAGCAGCAATTGAAGAAAATTACTTTTTCAAACAGCTGTACTTAATCTACACATACACACTATTAACACTAAGAAACTTTTTTTTTGCCTCCACTGTTATCGCTAGGGCTCGGTGCCAGCACTACGAATCCATTGTTCCTGATTTTTTCCATTTTATTGGCTAGGACAGAGAGAAATTGAGAGAAGAGAGGGAGAAAGATACATGCAGACCTGTTTCAGCAGTTATGAAGTAAAGAACTCTGGAGGAGTGTTCACATCCTGGAACATGATGGTGGAGGAGAACTTGGGTGGGGGGGTTAGATTTTTATGTGGAAAACTTCAAAATGTGTGGAGGTAGACAGCATAATGGTAATGCAAAGAGACTCTCATGCCTGAGGCTGGCTCCAAAGTCTCAGGTTTAATCCCTGCACCACCATAAACCAGAGAAAGAAAGAAAGAAAGGAAGGAAGGAAGGAGAAAGAAAGAAAGAATGAAGGGAGGGATGGAGGGTGGGGAAGGAAGGAAGGAAGGGAGAGAGAAAAAAACTGAGGGGATTGGGCAGTAGTGCAGCGGGTTAAGTGCACATGGCTTGAAGCACAAGGACAGGCTTTAAGGATCTCAGTTCGAGCCCCCTGGTGACGCAAGTCTGCAGGTGTCTGTCTTTCTCTCTCCCCCTCTCTGTTTTCCCCTCCTCTCTCCATTTCTCTCTGTCCTATCCAACAACGATGACATCAATAACAACAACAATAATAATAACTACAACAATAAAATAACAAGGGCAACAAAAGGGAAAGGAAGGAAGGAAGAAAACTGAATTATGCATGTACAAACCACTGTATTTTACTGTTGACAGTAAACCATTAATTTCCCCCAAAAGGGGGAGGGAAGACAAAATAATAATAATAAATAAAATCACCTATAAAAACCATATTCTAAACATCCCCATCTCTGCAAATAGTCCTTGAGAACACACACTGAAAATCATAGCATGGTACAGACTCCCTCTGTTTTATTTTTCTATTAACCTCTGACTCTTTGGTTAAGAGTTATGTGGCAGTGGATGGGACATTGAATCGACAAGCTCATAAGCAAGGGCCCAAATAAATCTTTATTTGAGATGGAGAACAATCTAACCCACAAATGTAATGGTCAAGAAGACTAAAGAACTAATAGGAAGAAAATCGGCTACGGGAAATATGAATGAAACATTCACATTATGGTCTCGAGAGTAGAATGAGTCAACTGAAGATATTAAAGCCGTTCCCACCAGAGCAGAGTAGCCCTTCTCCCCTCCCACGCCTGTGCTTTTAGCACTGAGTGGAGTTGCCTGAACACTCATGACTTCACAGCCCTTCTGGTTTTGCACGTTCTGTCTGGAATACCCCGTATTCCCCATCCATCTGGCAATGGCTTCTTCAACTCATGTCAGTCCAAAATCATCTTCTGTATTAAGTTTTCTCTCCTTTCCTCAGAGAGTTTGGGTGTCTTGTTTTGGGGGGGAAAATTTTTTTTTGCCTTGTAGAGGTCCCAATTTCATTTTGCATATCACAATTTTATTTTGCATATCACTCTTCCTAGTAGAAAGAATCACCCCTTTGTCCCAGTATTCAGCATTTGTAGGTGCATGATAACTATGGGAAGAAGAAATAAGTAGAGGAAATTAAAGAGATTTAGTGTGGGAATTTAATGGAATGCTTAGAATCAAATGGAAAGTCATGGGGTCATAACTGGGCCGTCTATTTATCAAGAATTACTAGTATTTCCCTTTTATACATTAAAAAACTGAGGTGTAAAATGATTAGAAATTACTCTAGCTAGAAAATTTCAGAAAGGAAATATAAATGGCCCTTAATTATTTGATAAAAAACACAAATTTAAAATATTATTTTATATATAAGAATGGCAAAAAAATTATTTCTTACTAGATTTTTCATCTGTTGTAATATAACCTTTTTAAAAATGCTGGTAGCCTTATAAATCGAAATCACCACCAACCTGGCACGATATACCAAAGTCACAAATTTATATAACCCTCAAATTTACATAATTCATCTTCAGAAAGTTACTTTATAAAGATATGTATATCTGTATGAAGTGGTCTGTGAACATGAATATTCACTGCAGCCTGGTCTGCAGTAGCCAGAGCTTGGAAGCTGTGTGTGAACAGTAAATGTGTGTGATGTCTCTAATGCAGAACAGCAAAGCCTCCAGAGAGCTTAAAGATGAAGATTCCCAGACGCCACCCCAGACCTCTTGCATCAGACTTGAGTAAGAGTTCAGTATTGTGGGTTTTTTAAAAAATTCTAACATGATTTCCAGGTGATTCTGATACAAACTAAAATTTGGAAAAGTGCTAGATAAATAAAGCACCACAAAGCTCTTTGTCCTGCTAAGGCAAAAACACCAAGTAATTTTAGGGGGTCTGAATTATCAAGAGAAGGTTGTATGTAGTGTGTGTTACATTATATGTAAAAATATGGAAGAATCATACTTTAAATTGCTTTTATATAATACTACAAACTCTGAAAATTGATAAGTGTGATCCAGGGGCAGGGCAGTGGCACACCAAGCTGACCACACACAGTACAAAGCACAAGGACCTGCTCAAGGACCCACTCCAGAGTCCCAGTTCGAGCCCCCAGCTCCTCCCCTACAGGGAGGTGGTTTCACAAGCAGTGAAGCGGGTCTGCAGGTTCCTCTCCCCTTTCAATTTCTCTCTGTCCTATGCAAAAATAAAAAAAAAATATTTTTAAAAAAATGGCCTCCAAGAGCAATCAATTGATGGGGTGAGCACCGAGCCCCAGCCATAACCAAAGAGGAGGAGGGAGGAGGGATCCATTTGCCCATGTCTGACAGGCAGATGACAGCAAGGAATTGAAGTATGTGAATGTGTGGACTTTAAGAGGAGACAGTGGCAGGGGGTGATGATGGTGATGGGAAAGATTAGGTAGACAGACAAATACTAGTAAAAATTGCAAAGCATTCATAGCTCAAAGTAAAGATTAGAACGAAATTACTACCTTTGCTAATTGATGCCTACTGAGTCTTCTCAAGATGTACAAAACTCTAGATTTTTTTTTCTAAAGAGTTGTTCATCAACTATGGTAATGACAGTGGGTTGTGGACATGCATACCACAGGTGCACGCACAACCACACAAGCATACAGGCAAGAAGAAGGATTGATGGTTTTTATTGCACCGTCAACAAACCTAATGACCATACAATTGCCATTTCCAAGTTTAAGGAAATGTTCTAGCCACATTCCTGAGTGCACATAGGTCAGGGCAATGGTTTAGACACGCCTACACTGACAAGCCATCAACAGTGATCAATAATAAGAAAATTAGCTCGTCATTTCCAGACATTATGCAAAAGCAAATAGCCTCGTCATACATTTCTTACTGTTTTGACCTATTATCGAGGCAGTGACATTCAGACAGTTAAACTCCAAGATTCCTGCCTGCTGCCAAACTTTAAAATGGAATCAACAGCAGTGTCCTCACCTGCATCTCCAGAAGGACTGAAAATTATGACTCCAAGTTGTTCTTTTTGGCGTCTGTCCTCAGGAGACCTTTCTGGGCTCCGTGCTGTGGAACACAAGGTCTACAATTGGTATATTTACTGTGCCATTTACTTTTATCTGAATTCACCTCCAATAAGTACATTTGAAGTCCGCATATTTTTTGAGACTACTGCCCTGCAGATGCTCAAAATGAGCCATAAGAACTATTAAACTGTGTCCTGACCTGCTATGGAAACTCAAATGAGCCATCAGTAAAAGGATATAAGAGAACCAAGAGAGACCAGAGCTGCTGATGGGTACAGTTTCTATCAGGGTACTTCTTATCTATTTCTGAGACAAGCTGTAAACATCTTGGAAAATGTTTGCCAAGTGCTTAAGAGTTCTGGAGAAAAAAATATTGCTCAGATCCTTTGATACAGGGGAAAGGAAAAGAGGATTTTTAAGGCAGAAAGAGCAAAGTGGATAATAGAAATCCAATTCAGCAAATATTTATCAAAAGTCTACCAGGAATTTGGCTCCATGCTCAGCTCAAAGATATGTGAGGTGCTTACAGGACAGTACTCTGGAGAAAGAATGGGAAGATAAGTTCAATAAAAAAAGTAGAGTAAAAGAAGTTTCATGAATTTCCTGTTAATTTGTTTTTATTTCAGCACTCGTAACGCTGTTTCACACAGAGAAGGTTCAAGTGATACTGAAACTGTGAATGAAAGTGTTACTGGGCATGTAATGGGGGGGATGTCACTGCCCTGTTATCTTAGTCTGCTTCTCATTCTGCATATTGACCAGCCTGTGACTTTAAAACTGTCTTCATTAGATGTGTTGCACCAAAGTAAAAGACTCTGGGGTGGGGGAGAGTTCAGGTCCTGGAACAAGATGGCAGAGAACCTAGTGGGGGTTGTACTGTAATGTGGAGAACTGAGAAATGTTATGCATGTGCAAACTATTGTATTTACTGGCGACTGTAAACTATTAGTTTCCCAATAAAGAAATTAAAAACAAGAAAGTCTTCTTTGGAGCCAGGCAGTGGTGCACCTGGGTGAGCACATGTATTACCTGGGCAAGGCCCCCACCTGCAGGGAGAACGCTTCACAAGTGGTCAATCAGGTCTGCAGGTGTCTCCCTTTCTCTCTCAGTGTCTGTCTATCCCTCCACTCTCAATTTGTCACTGTGCTGTCAATTTTTTTTTTTAAAATGGAAAAAAAATGGCATCCTAGAGCAGTGAATTTATAATTTCTGCACTGAACCACATTGATAACCCTGGTGGTAAATAAATAAATAAATAAATAAATAGTCTTCATTACTTACATGGTGCATTCTGCCAGCACCCTGTAGGGTTTGTAGTTTATAGCAACAACTGTTTCTACTATTTGACTATCTGATATAAATACAGAGAACAGCTTGCAACTTATACTGTAATAATATTCCTTTAGACTGAATGTTTGTGTCCCACTTTGAGAATGAAACCATCTCGGACGTGATGGTACAAGGATGGGGTCTTTGGAAGATGATTAGGTCATAAAGACAACATTCATGAAAGAGATGTCTCCTTCTAAAAAATAAAAAAAAAGATCTCAGAGAGATCCCGTGGGCGTTTTTCTTACCACGTGAGAACACAGCAAGAAAATGATCATTTTTGCCCCAGAAAGCAGGCCCTCTCTAAACACAGGCTCTGATATGTATCTTGGTCTGGAATTTCAGAAGCTGAGGAGGGGAAAGGTGTTTATTGCTTAAGTCACTCAATCTATGGGGGTTTTTATAACAGCCTAAGCAAGACGACACATACATACAAATAGCATGGTAAGACTGACACAAACTTGACCTGTTATGCTCAAAACTTACTCCTATTTCACAGTGCAAACACAGCTTTCTAAGAAATCTCTCAGGTCTAGGCAAATTGGAATGGATGTTGTGCCATTATTTTACATGTCCAGAGGAGTTTTCTTCAAGTATTTTCTCCTATATTTAAGTGTCACAAAAGTGAAAATGTTGGCGGTCAGGCGGTAGCACAGTGGGTTAAGCGCACATGGTGCAAAGAGCAAGGACCAGCGTAGGATCCTGGTTCGAGCCCCCTGCTCCCCACCTGCAGGGGAGTCGCTTCACAGGCGGTGAAGCAGATCTGCAGGTGGTCTATCTTTCTCTCCCCCCTCTGTCTTCCCCTCCTCTCTCCATTTCTCTCTGTCTTATACAATAACGGCGACATCAAAAACAACAATAATAACCACAACAATGATAAAACAAGAAGAGCAACAAAAGGAAAAAAAAGCCTCCAGGAGCAGTGGATTCATGGTGCAGGCACCAAGCCCTGGAGGCAAAAAAAAAAGTGAAAATGTTAAGACTATATGTTAAGACTGGATTACATACTAGTCATTTCCTTCTCTTCTTTCCAAAGTATTTATACTTTTAAAAGTTATATAAATTGGAATGGAGGGAGTGTACTCAGGACCTGAAACATGATGGCAGAGGAGGACCTAGTGGGGGTTGAACTGTTATGTGGAAAACTGGGAAATGTTACGCACATACAAACTACTGTACGACTGTAAACCATTAATCCCCCAATAAAGACATTTTTAAAAAGTTATAATAAACTCAATTACTTCCCCATTCCAAAAGCATTCCTAACTATTTGTATCAAAAATGTTAGATAGGAAATATAGATCTAATCAATCTAATCTTCTTTATATCTTAATGCTTTTCAGCCACCAAGCTGCAGATGCTACCATGACACCAACCTGACTTTGCTGGGCAGACGACCCCACCACTGTGTCCTGGAGCCCTGCCTCCCCGAGCCCTGCCCCAGTAGGGAAAGACAGAGACAGGCCGAAGGTGTGGATTCACCTGCCAACACCCATCCATGTCCAGCAGAGAAGCAATGACAGAAGCCAGAACTCTCACCTTCTGTACCCCATAATGTTCCTGGGTTCACAGTCCCAGAGAAATAAAGAATAGGAGAGCTTTCAAGGGAGGGGATGGAAAAGAGAACTCTGGTGGTGGGAATTATGTAGCACTGTACCCCCCTTATCCAACGGACTTGTTATTCATAATTAAATCAATAAAACTCAAATCTTCCATGTTGTTTTAACACAAGTGGGGCTGCATCACTCTGGGCTCACCTTCCATGCCACACACGGAAAGGGAGGCAGGGGGGGGTCTGGAGGTGGCGCATATGGTACTTCACACAAGGACCCAGCGAGGAACCCAGTTCGAGCCTCCACTCTCCACCTGCAGTGGGATGCCTCAAGAGTGGTGAAGAAGGTCTGCTGGTGTCTGTCTCTGCCCCTCTCCCTCTCTATCCCCCTCCCATTCCAGTTTCTGTTTGTTCAGTGGAATAAAATAGGGGAAGTGGGGATGATCACAGGGAGTGTTGGATTTGTAGAGCCAGCACTGAACCCCAGTGACGACCTTAGTGGAAAGGGAAAAGAAGATCCAAAGAGAAAGTAGAGAGAGAAAGATATCACAGTACTGGAACAACCTCCAGTGTCATGGGGCTGAGCTGATACCTGGGCCGGGTGAACTACCTTGGGAGCCCAAGTTCTGTCTGCACAGTTTTGAACTGCACAAAGATGACAGGCCAATGTGACACACGTTTATGATTAGTAAGGCAAGAAAATTACTTAAGTCTCCTATTTTGCGTGTTAATGGTATTTCTAAAATTATATTTTATTTTCAATAATCCTAACCTTATAACCGTTTTTTCTGTCAACTTTTAGGAGGCTAAACAATTCCTAGTAAAATTCTCAATAATGTTTTCAAGATAAAATTATAATTTGATCAAAACTTATCTAGACTTGAGCAGGGCACTTAGCTATGAAAAACTAAAATAACTTGAGTCATTCTATCCATGACTGCAAAATTTTCTTTTTTTTAATTTTCTTTTTTATTTTTATTTAATTAGTATTGAACAGAGAAAGAGAGAAATTGAGAGAGAAGGGAGACATAGAGAGAATGAGAGAGACAGACACATGTAGCTCTGTTCTAAAACTCGTGAAGCTTTCCCTTGTGGAAAACTGAGAAATGCTATGCATGTACAAACTAGTGTATTTACTGTGAACTGTAAAACATTAATCCCCCAATAAAGAACTTTAAAAAAATTCTAAGTATGACGTTGAAAATAACCATATTATGTGCTTCCTAAAACGCAAAAAAATCAAATTTTACAGCCAAGTGGAAGAATCTAAAACACAATCTTAATATTACTTTTCTTCGTGCCTTTTAGAAACACCTTTTAGGCAATGGTGAGTCTCTGCAAGTAGCCCCAAGCCCCCCCCAAAGCCCCATCTCCAGATACTCACTCTTGGTCATATATGATAGACCTGGCCTGCATGAGTATAAGATATCTTGAAAGTGATGGGATATTAACTGTGGGGGTTCTACCTTGCTCTCTCTTGGGCCACACACTTTGGGAGGAGGAGGGGATATTCACTACCATGGTGTGAGGACTGCTGCGTCCTAACGACGGCTGGCACTGCTTTGCCATTCATGTCGCCAGCGCAGACACTTTCTACCCAGACAACATCTACACAGTAACTTCACAAGAGATCCTGAGTCATCATCACACAGCTGAGCCCCTCTCCGTGTGGAAAGGAAATGTTACCTTCATGCTGCTCAATCCCTGGGGAATTTTTCAGGCGGCAGCAAGAGAGAACAAAATTTCCGTATTAAGACATTGGAAGCGCAAAAACAGATAGCCAACTGTTTCTTCAGAAACTCAAATACGACATAAAAATGTTTCTTTTGTTTTCCAACACAATCCAGGGAGTTACTTCACAGGTAACTTTTTTTTTAACTTGTTGGCTTCGGTTTATGTGGTACTGACACAAAATTCCTAGCATAGTAAAAGGGTAGACACACTGATCATGAAAAATGAAAAACTAGAACCTAAAAATGTTAGAAGTGTCTCAAAGGAACAAGCTTTACTCTTGTAAATATGATTTACCATCTCCCCAGGAAACAAGACAGAAATGCAGTTCTTGGTTTTAGGGAGTTCAAAAGAATGCAATGTGAATTATTCTTGAAGTACAGATAGAAAGCAGGCCACCAACAAGCGCTGCTTCCTTCCTACAGACAAAAGATCTGTGCGTATGGCAGTTGAGGCTTTTCATATGCCGTAATATCACCTAGCTAATTTGTAGAACAAAAAAAAATCAATAACCAAGACAGATCTAAAACTAAGTTAAAAGGACTGGGGTACAAAATGTGAAATAAATGAATATAAACTTAAAAAAACCACAATCTCCTTAGCTAAATTCAATTTATAGCTAACTCTAAGAGACTAAAGGGAGCTGGATGGTGGTGCACCTGGTTGAGCGCACACGTTACAATGCATGAAGACCCAGGTTCAAGCCCCTGCCCCCCACCTGCAAGGGGAAAGCTTCTCGAGTGGTGAAGCAGGGCTGCAGGTATCTCTCTGTCTCTCTCCCTCTCTATCTTCCCCTGCCCTCTCTATTTCTGGCTGTCTCTATCCCATAAATATATAATAAACAAAAATTTTAAAATACATAAAATAAAAAGATTAAAGTTGTAGTTCTCAAATTCCTCTATCATTCTCTCCCTTTTTTGCATTTCCCTCTTAAAACCTCAGCACTATACGTTCCACATACTCACACCCACGGTTTCTGTACACACACACACTTCTCTTTTTCTTTCCAGTAACCATAAATTTGCTTGTTATATTTTTTATTATTTGAAAGTATGAAAAGAAAGTGAGAGGGAAGGAGGATAGAGAGAGAGTAAGAGACAGAAAGACACCTGCAGCCCTGCTTCACCACTTATGCTTCACACACACACGGGGACCAAGGACTTATTCTAAGATTCTAAATAGACCTTCTTACAGCTGCAGCAGAAAAATCCACATGCCTTTCAGTTCCCTGTAAGCTGGTTTCCATGTTTGTAGAACTAGGCCCGCGTAGTGCTGCACACCACAGGAGGGTTAGACCGGTTTCCATGTTTGCAGAACTAAACCTGCGTAGTGCTGCACATCACAGGAGAGGTAGGTGACGCTGTTGCTGCTATTCACACACTCACATGCCCATCCTGTGCAGCAGCTGCTGCCACCTGACAGAATCTTCCTACAGGCCCTCCCAGGCTGCAGCTGGAACCACAGGTGTCCGGGCTACACCCGTAGAGGAGATATCCTGAAGTTGCTGCAAAGTGTTTATTATTTCTTTGAAAATTACAGATCACAATCTGGTTTGGAAAACTTTCTCTCAATACAAGAAATAATTAGAACAATAACTTCAACCACCAAACACTTTCTTTCTGCTTCAGAAGTACCATTCTTGAATTTGTTTTTTACCACTGATCAAGGATATTTTTTTAATACTCAGCACCATCTCAACCTCTGCTGCGAATCAAATGAATAATTATTTTAACAACATAATTTAGCGTTGCTTATTTACCTAATGATAATATTCAGATTAAACTATTATTCCTAATAATAATAATAAACTATTATTCCTAATAATATAATAAATTCCTAAGGAAGTTTAGATTTAACACTCTAGCCTTTCAAGATTTTTTAAAATTTTCATTGTAACAGTTCACACTTTTAATCTCTAATCACCTGCTCTTTTTCTGAAGTCTTTTTTTAAAAAAATGTAGTCTCAAATTATTGTTTTAAAACAAGTAGATAAGATTGACGTGAAATGTAAAATACAATGTGAAATGTAAAATACAACAAAAGACAATTCTTATTAAAGTGCTTCAAATACCAAGTTCAAATATATAGGTTGCAGGCATACTTAGTAAGGTGGCTGGGATTATGCTTAAGAAATATTGGATTTCTTCAACTTGTCAACTATATTTATATTAAAATATCTAGCTGGAGAGAAAGAAGTGAAAAGTGATTCTGTTTTACAATCTGAATATTTTCCCTTTGTTGGAGGGAGAGGTGAGTTGTCACATTTGAAATTCTGAGGTATATTGTCTTGGAGTTTCATTCATTAGTTACCCTCCATTTTACTACTGATGCCAACTTTTCCTCTTCACTATTAGCTTTGACTACACCCAAAGCACAGAGTTTAAATGACTGGATTCATGAATCCTGTTCTTTCTTTCACATCAAATAAAAAAATCTCTTGCACAGTTCTACTTTCCAAGTGACACGTTTAAATCTTTCTAAATCAAGATAAAATGAAGTTAAGGAAAATTGTCTTTTTAAACTTCCTGTGAAGTCAGCTTACAATATGTCTAAAATGTTAAGGTAAGGGAAGGACATCGTGATGAAGGAGTCACTGAAGTCTCTGAACTTTCTCCTATGAACGTGGCTCTCTTTCAAGATGAGCGTTACCTTTTTTCATATATCAAAGGAAGACCAGCAAATTCTAAAACAGAATCACAGAGCCTGACTAATAGCAATGGTGTGTTGTTGGGTGCATCTAAAAGTTACTACTGTTTACATTTCCCGTAATTTCTTTAAAATACTTGTGTGAATGTGCTGACCATGTTTAGAGTCCCTACACTATTCATAATGCCACAGGGATACAGGAGCCACCAAATCTATCAAAATCATCTCTCTCTGACCTGGCATTCAGATGCTACAGTGACCAGTTTCACCAAGAGCAGGTTTTAACGGAGAGAGTCCGATTCCACGGCCAAAATGGCCACCAGCTCTCCCTGAGCTGTGCTTCACCAACTGCGCTGTCAGTCACAAGCATCTGGGAGGCTTGGGACACATGGGTTGCTGCGGGAACCCATCTAAATCTCACATTTAGTAACTCTGAGGTGAGTTCTGAGAACATGTTTCCAGCTGATAACTGATGCTGCTGGTCCTAAAGAAGCGGCAGAGCACAGTGAGTCATAGCCACACAGCTTTCGAGGGTACACTAGATAGACCAGAGTCTCAGCTGTGTTTACATGAAAACTGGCAGCAGTTTTAAGACACCTTATGCAGCGCACAGCCCAGACCACTTAAGCACAAATGAGCAAGGAGCCGTCCAGATTGCAATTGCTCGTAAAGGCCCACAGGTGATTCCATTGCACAGCTAAGGCTGACAACTCGTGAAGACTTAATACGGTCGGCCGGCTGGCTCTCAAATGTGTCTGTACATGGGGTCCAGTAGGAAGGCGTTTTTAAGGGCTTCTAAGCACTGATGTCTGACTCCTGACACAGGCATTCTGGGCATCAAGAATTTTCTTTTTTATTTTTATTGAAAACATTGCAGAGTCATATAAATTTCAGGTGTTCACTATAAATAACTATCTGTATTACACTGTAGTCATCACTAAAAGCTCAGTTCTACCTTTTAACTTGGAACTGATTTCTTTTACCCAATTTACCCACTGCTCTCCGTTCCTACTAATAGCCATTAATTTAGTATTATAATCTACTAATTACTAAATATTTTTGTTTTGCTTTCATTTTATTGTGAAATAAATAAATAAAAACCAGAGGTCAATGGTTTATAGTATGGTTGCTGACATATGACCACATCAATAGCCCTTTTCACTCCCTTCCAACCCTTCCCACCCCAGAGTCCTTTGCAGAGTTCCTGCCCAGTCCAGGGTTTATTTTGTTTTCGTTTCCTAGTCTGTTTCTCAAATTTCACTAACAAGTGAGATTACCCGGTATTTGTCCTTCTCTTTTGGGCTTACTACACATAAGGGCATCAGGATTTTTCAAACTTCCCATGTGATTTTATATAGCAAAATATAGGAGCCACTGGGTCTTGTACAACTCAAATTTTTGTAATATATAAAGACAGAAGGGGAATAGGAGATGATGCAACCTGTTGAGGACACATGTTGCTAATGCACAAGGACCTAAGTTCAAGCCCCCACTCTCTAACTGCAGGGGGAAACTTCATGAGCAGTGAAGCAGTTATGTGTCTTTCCCTTGATCTCACCCTCCCCTCTCAATTTCTCTGTTCTATCAAATAAAAGGGGGGATGTCCACCATGAGCAATGAATTCATCATGCAGGTGCCAAGCCACTAGCAATAACCCTTGTGGCAATAAAAAGCATCAGAGACAGAGTAACTAAAACGACTAAAAAAAAAAAAGCCGAGGAGTCCATCGGTAGCACAGCGGGTTAAGCGCAGGTGGCACAAAGTGCAAGTACCGAAAGGTTCCTGGTTTGAGCCCCTGGCTCCCCACCTGCAGGGGAGTCACTTCACAGGCGGTGAAGCAGGTCTGCAGGTATCTGTCTTTCCCCCTCTATCTTCCCCTCCTCTCTCCATTTCTCTCTGTCCTATCCAACAACAAAGACATCAATAACAACAATAATAAGTACAATGCAAAAGAGGGAATAAATAAATAAATATTTTTTTAAAAGAGCCACTTGTGGTCCGGGAGGTGGTGCAGTGATAAGGCTTTGGACTTTCAAGCGTGAGGTCCTGAATTCGATCCCTGGCAGCACATGTGCCAGAGTGATGTCTGGTTCTTTCTCTCTCCTCCTATCTTTCTCATAAAAAAAAAAATCTTAAAAAAAAAAAAGCAAGAGCCACTCAAGACAGTATGTGTGTATAAGACACACTGCAATGAACATAGTAAGGAAGCATCGGAAATGGAACAAGAGAATACTGATCAGAATACTGATCCTACTTCACTTGCCTCCTGTTCTCTGTTCTGCCACCATAAATTCCTATTACCTGAATATAATAGGAAGATAGAAAGAACTTGGGTAGGATGAGGCAGAATACACAGGTAATTGTGAATCTTAAGTCTTCCCATGAAGAACATCAGAAACTCTCATTTTCACAAAATCAAAATACCACAACATGAATTTTCATAGTAATTTAATCTCCTACTATGTATCACTAATTGGATAATATACAAAGACCAATATCCTTGGCTTTAGAAAATAAATAATAATAAATTAATCAAAATTAAAAGAAATGCCCATCTATTTTGCCTCCAGGAAACACATACATGGAGAAATGTCAAACAGAAACGCCAAATAACAAGCTGGAACAAGGTGTTCCAAGCCAGCAGTATGGAAAAAAGGGACTATTCTGCTGTCAGATCAAACAGACTTTTAAAGAAGATAATTACATGGTGAACAGAGGAGCAATCCAACCAAAAACACACATAAGCACCATCAACATATATGCTCTCAACATGGTAGTGCTCAAATACATAAATCAAGCATTAACTGATCATAAATAAGGTATCAACAACACAGTAACGGTGTTAATTGGAGGTCTAGTTTCATTTTTCTGCATGTGGCTGTCCAATTCTGCTAGCACCATTTGTTAAAGAGATCTTCTTTTCCCCGTTGGGCAGATTTGAGTTGTCTGTAGATGTGTGGCTTGAATTCTGGACTCTCTAATCCTGTTCGTTTAATCCATATGGCCATTTTTGCTCCAATACCACTCTATTTTAACTACTACTGGCTTTGCAGTATAACCTAAAGTTGAGCATTGTGATGTCTACACTTTTCTTTTTTCTTAAGAGTGCTTTTGGTATTTTGGTTATTTTTTTTTAAAGTTCCACACAAATTGTTGAATAATCTGTACAATTTCCTTGAAATATGCCATTGGGGTTTTAATAGGGATTGCACTGAATCTATAGATTGATTCTGGCAGAACTGCCATTTTAACGGTATTCTTTCAGTCCATGAACAGAGGATGTTCTTGCTTCTTTTTGTGTTGTCTTCTATTTAAACAGCGTCTTATAGTTTTCCTTGAAAATTTCATTTACATCCTTTGTTAGGTTTATCCCTAGGTATTTAATCTTTTTGGATTCAGCTGTAGATGAGATTACCTCCTCCAGCTTTGTCTCCTCTGACCCACCTTTTGCACAGAGAAATGCCACAGACTTGTGGGTGTTGATTTTGTAGCCTGCTCCTTTACTGAACTTATTAATGAGTTCCAGGACATATTTCTTGGCACAGTTTCCAGGGCCCTAATTTAGGTACACCAGTATGCAAATAATGAGAGTCTAGCTTCATCCTTTCCAGTTTGGACTCCTTTGATATCTCTTTCTTATCTGATCGCGACAGCACAGGCTTCTAGGACTATGTTGAATACAATTTGTGAGAGTGGGCAGAACTGTCTTGCTCCTGATTTAAAGGACTATGATGTTAGTCATGAGTTTATCACATATGGCCCTCTCAGGACTGCTTTTGCTACATCCCATAAGGTCTGGTAACTGGTTTCTTCATTTACATTGGTATCAAAGTAATTCTTGATTTCTTTTTTGATTTTTTCAATGACCCTTATATTGTTCAGAAGCATACTGTTTAGCCTCCAGACTTTGCGGAAATTTCTTTTCCTTTTTTGGTTGATTTCTTGTTTCATGCTTTTGTGGTCTAAGACGATGCATTTATACTTTTAATATTTACATATTTGCTTAGACTGTCTTTGTGGCCCAGCATATGGTCAATCCTTGTAAGTGAACCATATATACTTGAGAAGAATGTGTATTCATTACTCCTGGGAAGGAAAGTTAGGTCCCTTTCATCTATGGTTTCACTTAAGATCACTACTTTTCTATTGATTTTTTTTTTGTCCAGATGCTCTGCCTCTTGCTGAGAGTGGTGTGATAAAGTCTCCTATATTATTGTGTTGCTATCACTGTCTCCCTCCAGTTCAGTGTTTGTTTTATATATTTGGGTGCTCCTAAGCTTGGGGCATATGTATTTATGATGGTCATGTCTTTTTTGTTGGATTGATCCTTTAACCAATATGTAATGCCCTTCTCTGTCTCTGATTACTTTCTTTGCCTGAAAGTCTGTTTTATCAGAGAACAGAATTAGCTGTCCCTGGCCTTTTTTGTGAGTAATTAGCTTGGAACATCTTGCTCCAGCCTCTTATACTCAGTTTTCGTTTGTCTTTTCTTTGGATATGTGTTTCCTGAAGACATATAACGGATGGATCCTGTTCTTTACACATGTATGGTGTTGGTTATTGTTGGCCAGCACGTCATTGCTGTTGTGGTCTCTAGGCTTCTCACTGTGCTGGGTAGGGGAGGGTTGTTTTGGCCTATCTTGTGGTCACAAAAGCTATCTGGTTTTTGTTGAGTCCTTGCCTTAAATTCAGGCTAAAAAACCTCCTGAATCAAAGACTGAGAGGTTTTAAGCTCCTTTTTCTTTTCTTCCAGGTCTGATAACTGTGCTACTGTCCAAAATGGCAGGGCACTACGCCACCCACCTGGAGCTCTGATTTGACTATGTTGGCCTTTCAGCCACGCCCCTTATAGCCCCAACTGCACGTGAGCACTCAGCTGAGGCTACAGATCTCTCAGCTGTACATTACATTCCCAGTTCAGTCTCTTGTAGTTGATCATTGTTTTGGGGAGAACTCCGATTTGATTGCAGCTAATCCATAAAGCACACCTCCTGGGAGACTTGAAGATGTTCTTCAAAGGGAATTTTGGAGATTATTAAGAGAGACATATTGTATTATTATTATTATTATTTAATATTTATTTTATTTATTTATTCCTTTTTGTTGCCTTTGTTGTTTTATTGTTGTAGTTATTATTATTATTGTTGTTGTTGTTGGATAGGACAGAGAGAAATGGAGAGAGGAGGGGAAGACAGAGAGGAGAAGAGAAAGATAGACACCTGCAGACCTGCTTCACTGCCTGTGAAGCGACTCCCCTGCAGGTGGGGAGCCGGGGTTCGAACCGGGATCCTTATGCCGGTCCTTGTGCTTTGCGCCACCTGCGCTTAACCCACTGCGCTACAGCCCGACTCCCCGACATACTGTATTATAAGGCTGGGGATTATCAGTATCTCAAAGAAACATGAAGTAGACTCAGGCCTATTAATGCACATTAGTGCACAATTAATACACAAGGTTGCCATAAAATGTGTTTTCATATTACAAATTATATATTTTCACATTTCATAGCTATATGTTTTAACCCATTTTTAGGATGGTCTTCTCTCTTATATCAACAAAAAATACATAATTAGTTGCTAGTCTGCTTAGATTCATGTCACTGTACATAAACTTGGCTCTGTTTTTGAAACAGATGGTAAATTTAAAAAATCAGACAGCCTTAAATAGTTCTCTGCTTGCCATAAGTGTGAGCCAGGTACAAGCCCAGCCCCTATAGTACTGAAGGAAGCTTTGGAGTTACGGTTTTGTTCCCTCTCCCTTTCTCTGTCTCACTGTCTTTTTTCTGAAGACAATGACAAAAAACTCCTACCTGCTTATTAAATTATAAATCCCATCAGTATTGCAACTCAGTAAGCATACATGCTAATGAATTTAAAAAACCAGAGCTTTAAACTTGATTTCTTTTTAATATTTTATTTATTTATTCCCTTTTGTTGTCCTTGTTGTTTTATTGTTGTAGTTATTATTGCTACTGGTGTCGTTGTTGCCGGATAGGACAGAGAGAAATGGAGAC
Source organism: Erinaceus europaeus (assembly GCF_950295315.1). NCBI lineage: Eukaryota > Metazoa > Chordata > Mammalia > Eulipotyphla > Erinaceidae > Erinaceus > Erinaceus europaeus. The sequence continues at coordinate 30,734,955 of NC_080174.1, read as the reverse complement.
AGGAGGGGAAGACAGAGAGGGGGAGAGAAAGACAGACACCTGCAGACCTGCTTCACCATCTGTGAAGCGGCTCCCCTGCAGGTGGGGAGCCGGGGGGTTGAACAGGGATCCTTACGCCAGTCCATGTGCTTTGCACCACCTGCACTTAACCCACTGTGCTACCGCCTGACCCCCTAAACTTGATTTCTTTCATGAAGTTTCCCATTTTCTAGAAATAGAAACCCAAACACATCTTTCTTCAATTTCTGAACAAGCAAGCATTCCCTCTGACATCTCTGTCTCTGAAATCAGTCGTTTTATTTTCAATACAAACCATTATAAGTTGCTAGTTTTAAACTAGACATTACAGTAGAGATACTAAAGTGTGTTAGGATAAAGTGCCACAAAAAAATTTTCATGCAAGTGTTAGAAAGTGGTGGGTAATGGGCCAAGTAGTGGTGTCCCTGGATGAGCACACATGTTACAGTATGCAAGGGCCCAGATTCAAGCCCCTGGTCCCCACCTGCAACGGGAAAGCTTCACGAGTGGTCAGGCAGGGCTGCAGGTGTCTCTCTCCCCTTATCTCTCCCCCTTCCCTCTCAGTTTCTGGCTGTCTCTAGTAAATAAATAAATAAATAAAGGTAATAATAATAATAAATAAAGGTAATAATAATCTAATAACCTGCCATGTATGTAATGTACAAATATATTGTAATGTTTTCTCTGTGTTTTTATTAAAGTAAAAATGTTTATTATAAATAAATAAAATTGTATATGGACAGTTAATATACAAATACCAGCATGTATGCTTGGATTTTTTTTTTGTTTTTTTCTTTAACTCACAGGGATATATACTCCAAGTTTGATGGCAGCAATTAACTGCTTTGTTCTAATATGAAATTAAAAAGATAAATTTGTAAGGAGTAGGGAGGTAGCATAATTATTATGCAAAGAGACTCATACCTGAGTCTTCAAAATCCCAGGTTCAGTCTCCCACACCACCAGAAACCAGAGCTGAGCAGCACTCCAAGGATAAATAAATAAATAAAATAAAATTAGAATTTTTTTTAAATGATAAATATGTAGATGCAATAGACTCTCTAGGGATTGAATGTGCTATGGCAAGTGAGCCATGTTCTTTCAAGGGGGAAAAAGCTTGTAGTAAATTCAAGCTGTAAATTGAAAGAAGTCTATATTTCTTAGAGAAAAGCCTAGTACTGTGTACTAGTATGTAAACACAATGAGAATGTGACTCTATCTGGGTGCAGTAAAGTAATTATACCTGTGAGTATAGTGGCCATGAACTGGTCACAATTTAAAGTCACTAATATTGCAAACTTAAAGTTTGCAAACATCAAATATTACGATGAGCAGTTCTGATACAGTTGTGCTACTGTAAATAATCCCAAGGTTAATCTTATTCCTGTGGAATGTACAATGTTGACAATTTCAGAGATACTCATCCTTTTCAAAAACTGCAGCCTGCCTGTGCTAGATATAAATCCAGGTGGCTCTGGGCAAGATTCAGATGGCAGCCAGCTCATTGTATTTATGTATTTTTCAAGTTTAGGAGCCAATCTCTGCCCTAACTCAGCCATAGAAGTGGGGGAAGAAAGGCAAAAAGTGTGAATATACCTGTGTATGTGTGTGTGCTTGTGTGTGTGTGTGTATACACGTTTGGCCATTTAGAGAGAGAAACATAATCAACCCGTAACCATGACCCCCTTGGGTCACTGCTTGACGGGAATGGGGACATAGAACTTTGGTGATGGGAGTAGTGTGGAATTATGCCCCATTATCACTATCAAATCACTGATCAAGCTTTTTCAGTCTGTGGTCGAGGAGGTGCTGCAGTGGGTAAAGCACTAAACTCTCAAGCATGAGGTCCTGAATGCAATCCCTGGCGTCACAAGTACCACAGGGATACTGGAACCTCATTCTCCAGCACTTGCACGTGGCCTGGAATAAGACATTCTTTTCTGATGGGTGGAATGTGGTGGGAGTAATACCATGTTGTCTCTGAGGCTGTCATTGATTGGATAGATTCTAGCCGACTCTCACAGGTTGTTTCCTCAGGAGGAATCAGCAGCCATGTCATAATGACAGTCACACAGCTCTGTGGAAAATTCCGTGTGGAGAGAAACTAGGCCACCCTCCCATAGCTGACTTGTCAGCCTGATAAGAAAGCCAGGATGGAGTGTGGCCTTCAGCTCCGGTCAGCATCAGATGACAAACCAAAGTCTTGATTACAGTCTCATCAGAAACCCTGATCCAGAGAACCCAGCTACCCTGGAAATTTAAAAAGTGTGAAATGACAACTATGTATCCTGCTCACAACCACTAAGTTTTACGGTGGTTTGTTCCTCAGTAAAAGACAGCTAACACAGCAGGGTAGGTTTTGTTTCTTTATTTTGTTTTTTTAGAGGGGGTGTTTTGAGGTTTTTGGTTTTTTTCTAAACCAAGCGTCGTTTAACCGTAGGTGTTAGGGTACTCCTAACACTTGCAGAGGAGCCCCTTATGAATTCAGACTGTGAAAAGGTTACAAGATAACTTGTAATTGATTTAAAAGGCGTTAGAAAAAATGCATCTCACAAAGCAGAAATTGCCATTTTAAAAAAACAGATGTAAGAACAGTGTATGGAAGTCTTTCACCCAACTCTTTCAATGGTTTCAACTTCATCTTCAGAATAAAATCCACAATTTATTTTTTAAACTTTTTATTTGCGATTATAATAGTTTACAAGATTGTAAAATTACAAGGTAGGGGTCAGGTGGTAGCACACCAGGTTGAGCGCACATTACAATGTGTAAGGACCTAGGTTCAAGACCCTTGTCCCCACCTGCAGGGGCGAAGCTTTGTGAGTGGTGAAGCAGTATTACAATGTCTCTCTGTCTTCTCTCCCACTCTCTTTAAAAAATTTTTTTGGTATTTATTTATTTTCTGGATAGAGACAACCAAAAATCAAAAGTGAAGGGGTTGACAGAAAGGGAGAGACAGAGAGACACCTGTAGCACTGCTTCACCACACATGAAGCTTCCCCTACAGGTGTGGACTGGGTAATTGAAGCTGGGTCCTCATGCACTGTAACATGCACTCAACCAGGTGTGCCACCACCTGGCCCCTCTTTCTCCCTCTCTATCACCTCCTTCTCTCTCAATTCCTGGCTGTCTCTATCCAATAAATAAATAAAGATAATTAATTTTTTTAAATAATAAAATTACAAGGTATACTTCCACCCACACACATCACCAAAGTTCTGTTTCCCTGCTCTCCCTAACTTAAGAAGTTATTCATGATCTATCCATTCCAAAACCCTCAAATTTTTCCTTGATATACCATTACATATATGTAATGTATATATGTGAGTGTGTGCATATATATCTACATATATATTCCTTCTCAGCACATAAAAATGTGCCAGCAGAAATTATAAAAGCTTTTATGCCCACCTGCAGGATTGGAGGTGGTAGAGAGATGGGGACTTCACAAGTGGTGAAGCAGTGCTCTCTTTCTCTCTCCCTCCCTCTTTTCATTTCACTTACTTATTATTTTTTTAACCAGACACTGATCAGCTCTCACTTATTACCATAAGGATGGGAGATCTGGGATCTCAGAACCTCAGGCATGAGAGTCTCTTTACACATTCATAATGCTATCTTCCCCACATTACTCTCCCTCTCTATCTCCCCCTTCCCACTCAATTTTTTCCTATCTTTATTAAAAGAACAAATGGCTGATAGAAGCAGTAGATTCATCGTGAAGGAAAAAACAACTACAACAAAACAAAAGGGAAACAACAAAAGGACAACAAAACCACAAAAGGACAACAAAAGGGAAAATTGGCCTCCAGAAGCAGTGGATTCAGGCACCAGTGATAACACTGGAGGCAAAAAAAAAAAAAAAAAGAACTGAAACACATGAGCTTGCAAAAAAATAAAGAAGGAAGGAAGATGCAGGTCTCAATGTCTCTGCTACCTCATAGTTCACTATGGTGTTTACTGATGAGGGTACAGAAGGTGGTGGTGGAAATAGCGTGGAATTATGCCCTGTAATCCTACAGTCCTGTAAAATACTATTAATTACAAATTTTAAAAAAGGCTTGAAAACAAAGTTCCACAAACCTTTTAGTGAAAATGAAAAAATAAATAAGGGAGTCAGGCAGCGGGTTAAGCGCAGGTGGCACAAAGCACAAGGACCGGATAAGGATCCCGGTTCGAACCCTGGCTCCCCACCTGCAGGGGTGTCGCTTCACAGGTGGTGAAGCCGGTCTGCAGGTGTCTATCTTTATCTCCTCCTCTCTGTCTTCCCCTCCTCTCTCCATTTCTCTCTGTCTTATCCAACAACAACAACAACAATAATAACTACAACAATAAAGCAAGGACAACAAAAGGGAATAAATAAATAAAATAAATATTAAAAAATAAAATAAAAATAAATAAGTCAATCCTAATATGGTCTGGGAAGTGGCACAGCGGATAAAGCATTGGACTTTGAAGCATGCAGTCCTCAGTTCAATTCCTGGCAGCACACGTGATGTCTGGGGCTGTGAGTATGGATCCACCCATGTTCAACAGGGAAGCAATTACAGGGGATGAGATATGGAGTTCTGGTGGTGGGAATTGTGTGGAATTTTACCCCTCTTACCCTATGGTTTAGTCAATATTTCCTTTTTATAAATAAAAAATTAAATAAAAAAACGACGTGATGTCTGGTTCTCCTCCTATCCTAGCTCAAGCAGAACCTGAACTGGAATTGGTGTATTGCACCAATTTTACCAAAGTAAAAGACTCTGGGGTGAGTGGGGGGGAGAGTACAGGTATTTCAGAGGATCTAGAGAGGGCTGTATTGTTATATGGAAAACTGGGAAATGTTATGTATATACAAACTATTGTATTTACTGTCAAATGTAAAACATTAATTCCCCAATAAAGAAAAAAAAATTGAAGCTCCATCTCTTTCTCTCCTTCCTCTAAATTCCTGGATGTCTTTATCCAATAAATAAATACAGATAATTTTTTAAATGTAATATTTTTAGCAGATGCTGATTCACTCCTCAAACTTTTGAGTATGCTATACCCTATGGCTATAACGGTCCCCCGTGACCTGCAGGATAACATTCAAACTGCACAGCATAACGTTACACAGCCTTCATGACGTCCCTGTCTGGGTACATGAAGCCTCATCACTCATGTATCATGGGCTGGGCCCCGGTTTACTTTACTAGAAAGTTAATGGGTCCCCTTAGGGTTGAGGACACATGGGTACAATTTATCATCTCCCCATGAAAGGTGTCTGCAAAGCACTTTTCACCACCCATTTCGGTCCTTTCCCACCATTATGCAACAGATCTCAGCCCTTCTGCTCTCCTCCTCTCCCTTCCTCTCCATCCCAAGAGTCCCAGACTTTGGTGCAATACACCAAACTCAGTTCAAGTTTTACATTCTGCTGCCCCTTTCTGTCCTTGCTTCTTGTATATTATAAGATGCTGCTGAAACTCGTTTCCTCTTTAAAAACTTCAATAGTCGCATAGGCACTTAAAAGCAAAAACATACATTTCAGGTCAATTAAATAGCAGTTGGGAAATCCCTCTATTCTTGAAAGGAGCCAGGTATTTCTGCAGAGCTCAGCAATGGATTTCAAAGGCATCGTGTTAAGTGAGATAAGTCAAAAATTGAAAGAATCCAGAGTCGGGCGATAGCGCTGCGGGTTAAGCACACATGGCGCCAAGCGCAAGACCGGCGTAAGGATCCGTTTGAGCCCCCGGTTCCCCACCTGTAAGGGAGTCACTTCACAGGCGGTGAAGCAGGTCTGAAGGTGTCTATCTTTCTCTACCCCTTTCTGTCTTCCTTATCTCTCTCCATTTCTCTCTGTCCTATCCAACAACGATGACATCAACAATAATAATAACTACAACAAGGGCAACAAAAGGAAATAAACATATATATATGATCACACTCATGGGGGGGGGCTTAAACAAGTACATACATGGAAAACACAAGGTGAAACGTGGCCTACAGTATGAATGAATTGCATGAAAACAAGGATCTCCAGGAGAAGAAGGTGTAAGAGAGGGTGCTGGGATCCTGGCACATCACGGCAGGGAAAGTCGGGAGTGAGAATGCTTCGCCTTCTACCACTGGGAAATGAGCAGCTGTCCCCAGAGGAAGCACTGATGTGGTTCATGACTAAGTGGAGGAAGAAGGCAGCAGACTGAAGCACACCCGAGGATACAGGGGGGGTCTGTCAGAAGAACTGCTCAAGTGCAGGAGGATGCAAACAGGGGCCAGGTTGCCGGCCCTAAGGATTTTTTGAGTCTTCATTTAGGCTTCACCACCCTAGGCTGACTTTCTCAGGTAGAAAAGGGGATATTGGGATTAACCTGGCTGAGTCCCCACATTGCAGTGCCTATGCACCTGGTTGCAAGCTTGCAGTCCCCACCTATGGAAGGAAGCTTCGCACGTGGTGAAGCAGTGCTGCAGGCCACCCCATCACCTTGTGCCCTAGTCAGGGAGTGCTGAAATTCCCACACAGACGGGCCTAGACCACTAACAGATGCCTCTCCCCACCATCACTGGTCATCTCCATCAGGAACAAAATAATGAGCCCCTTTGTGGGTCCCTCAATGTGGATCAACAATGGTAGGGACAGCTCCATTCCCCAAAGGGAGGTTGGACCAAAATCCTCTACTACTCTGGCAATGGATGCAGCCTAGTGTGTGGTCAAACCTACAGGGATGCAGAGGTTACACAGGCTCCTGCACTGAATATAGGACCCAGATCAAAGCAATGGGGTTTATAATTAACAGTATTTATATACTTTTCCCAGATTTGGGAGCTACTCTCCGCTCTGATCCAGCTTTCTAGTCCTATTTCCAACTCTGACACCATCTCCCCAGACAATACCTTTGGCCCACCTGCATGTTAGCTGTTGGGCTCAGGAAAAAACTAGTAAAGTCATGGGCCCCTTGGAATATACCTAAAATGGACCAACTAACTTTTTCCAAAATGGAGACCCCCAAGTCTCATCTGCTATATTCTTGCCTTTAAGTTCCAGATTATTATGCAATTTGTTCTTGTTTATATCTTAATGCTTTTTCAGCCACTAAGTTGCAGATGCTACCAGGATGCCATCCTGACTTCCCCAGGCAAATGAACTCAGCAATGTACCTTGGCACTCCATTTCTTCAGAGCCCCGCCCCTAGGGAAAGAGAGAGGCAGGCTGGGAGTATGGATCGACCTGCCAACACACGTTCAGCGGGGAAGCAATTAAAGAAGCCAGACCTTCCACCTTCTGCATCCCATAATGACCTTGGGTCCATACTCCCAGAGGGATAAAGACTAGGAAAGCTATCAGGGGAGGGGATGGGATATGGAGATCTGGTGGTGGTGGGAAATGTGTGGAATTTTACCCGTCTTATCCTATAGTTTTGTCAATATTTCCTATTTTTTATATTATAAATAAATTTAATTTTTTAAAAATGTGGACTATTTTGGTACACACAAATGCACATGTTTTTATGAGAATTTGGGATCTCTTTAATACATGCAGCAATGAGAGACTCAATAACATTAGGAAGAGGTGTGAAACTGTACCCCTCTGAAACATACTGCCTTCTAAAACAATGTTACATCAATTGAAAAATAAAATTTAGAAAAAAAATTAAAAAATAAAAATAATCTTTGTGGATGAGAATAGTTGAGTATAGCACCGGATTTGCATAATTGATGAGGAAACTGAGGTTAATTCAGTTCCTGACACTGTCCTCTCAAAAATGAGCAGTTTTCTGGTCTCTACCTCTATTGCTGTCTCATAGTTATATGGAAAATAAATTTTGGGATCATATTTTTTAATCATGTCTCTGGAGAAATTCTATGCATTACAAAAGACATTCATAATGTTCAGAGACAGAAATATGAAAGGCAGCACTAAGACATTATAATAAACATACTGCTTTTATAAATAAGAAGAAAAGTTTTGTAAAAACAAAAAATCAAGACCGAGGAATTTCATCCAGTAGTGCACATACTTTGCCACTACCACAGTCCAAGTGGGAGGCCCAGCCTACATGGAAGTATTACCACACTGAGGACAGACCCAGTGCGGTGGTCTCTCTCTCTCTCTCTTTCTCTCTCTGTCTCTCCCTCTCTCCCTCCCTCCCTCTCTCTGTTTCACTCTGTTTCTATATGAAATGAAAAGGATGAAAATGTAGGCCCAGGTACTATGGAATCATATGCGTGAAGCCCTGCTCGCTCGCTCGCTCTATCTATCATCTATCTCTTATGAACACACACACTATTTATATAAAGTAAAAATACATTTGCCACCACTGAATCTGCTCAAAAGTTATTTTTATACACACACACTGCTGCATATGTTGGTGTAAGAGTTTAGGATTTCTCTAGTATATACAGTAATGGGTGGTTTAACAACTATTTGGGGGTATGTAAATAAAAGACACAAATTTGGAAACTTTCCACTAAAATCAAAGACAAATAAGTTGTGGCAGCATTTGAGCGATGACGAGCCATCACACAGATTCAAGAATAAGAACATTTCAGGAAAGAACAGTATCCTAAGGTCTTATTCTGGCTAAATTTAGCATCACTGCACATATAAAAGGAATGAACAGATCTCGAGTCCAATTCACTTTTATAGCATATATCAAGAACATCTAGTCTAAATGTCATTTCCACAGCATGCATTTCTCATTCTAACGATTTCACAAATTGAATAAAGATAAACAGACTTTAAAGGTAAACGAGGAAATGTATCTGACAAATTACTCTGGCCATAAACCTGCTCTGCATAGCTTGACTGCGCACAGATCTCACCTAGAAATCTGTGACAACAATCTGTCTATCTGCACTTGTCTACAGCTGTATTTGTTTCTGCTTCAGTGACATATACTTGAACAGAGCCTGGTTCAAATTTTACAGTGAAGAAAGTAGGATAAAACGTCAAATAATTATATTATAAAACCTTTTGGAGAGGGTTTTTTAAATTTTTAAAAATTTTTTATTTAAGAAAGGATTAATGAACAAAAACATAAGGTAGGAGGGGTACAACTCCACACAATTCCCACCACCCAATCTCCATAACCCATCCCCTCCCATGATAGCTTTCCCATTCTCTAGCCCTCTGGGAGCATGGACCCAGGGTCTTTGAAGGTTGCAGAAGGTAGAAGGTCTGGCTTCCCCGATGAACATGGGCGTTGACTGGTCGGTCCATACTCCCAGTCTGCCTCTCTCTTTCCCTAGTAACGTGTGTCTCTGGGGAAGCGGAGCTCCAAGACACATTGGTGGGGTCTTCAATCCAGGGAAGCCTGGACAGCATCTTGGTGGCATCTGGAACCTGGTGATTGAAAAGAGAGTTAACATACAAAGCCAAACAATTTGTTGAGGAATCATGGATCCCAAGCTTGGAATAGTGGAGAGGAAGTGTTAGGGAGGTACTCACTGCAAACTCTAGTGTACTTCTGCATTCAGGTATATATTTTGCAGTAGTTTATGGATACGTGTGCACATAAGCTCTCTCTCTCTCACAGAAACTGGTGTATATCTAGGTTTTGGGACTTTGTTAGAAAGTGAACTACCTGAGATGAAATTAGAGTGTACTATAAAAGGAAAGGTCTCACCCGAGTAATGAAGCTGAAGTGTTGTCATTCCACACGTGAAGTCTCTGGACACAGTCTGAGGTGAAGGAGAGGGTATTTTTAACATAATAGCATTTGATCTTTACCTAAACGCTCAATCACACTGAAGGAAAAAAAATGAATCCATGTTCTAAGTTTAAGTTTCTATTATATAAGTGAAGTCACCATGCCTGGTATACATTTTAGAATTTAAAGCAGAGGAGACCTATAATTTTCCCTTGAAAAAAAATTTTGTTTTGTCCCATATACTAATTCTCCTCTAAGAATGCTTAAGCATGGATATGTAATTTAAGGTTCTTTAAATGATTTTTCTAATTAAAAAGGTGTTCTACAAAGTTCAACAAAATAAAAAAGCAGTTGAGAAGGTGGAGGAAGGGAAAACCCCTTGGAAGTAATTACAACAATTAAATAAGTTTTCTACTATTCAGTGGAGCCAACGACACTCAAAATTAAAGCATTTTACCATAATTCTTGATCATATTTATGTTTCACAGAAAACAAGCACTAGAGATAAATAGGCATTATTTTTTTAAAAGAAATAGTCTTGATTACAGTGCGCTAAACATAGAAATTGATACTGTTAGTGAAGTTGTCTGAAAATTGTGACTGGGACGTTTGGAATCTTAATTAAAATTCCAGAAAACCTAGTGAAACTAGGAAGCTAGGGAAAGAAAAGGCACGTGCACTTCCACTTCTATATGAAAAAAAGATGTTCTGAGAGAGAGAGAGAGAGGAGAGAGAGAACACCTAAGTCTAAATGGAGATTAGCAAATGAAAGGATTGAGGTTCCAGTGGCCTTTCCCACCTGGAGAAGGGAAGATTCACAAGCACTGAAACAAGTACTGACTGCAAGTGTCTCTCTGTTTCTATCTCTATATCCCCTCCTCTCAGATTCTCTCTGCCCTATCAAATAAAGAAAATGGATTCATTGTGCGGGCACTGAGTCCTAGCAATAACCAGATGGCAATAAAAAAAGATAAGGTCGTGGCGTACCTGGTTGAGTGCACGTGTTTCAATGCACAAGGACCTAGGTTCAAGCCCCCGGTCTCCACCTGCAGGGGGAAAGCTGTGCGAGTGGTAAAGCAGGGTTGCAGGTGTCTCTCTGTCTCTTTCCGTCTTTGTCTCTCCCACTTGATTTCTGACTGTCTCTATCCAATAAAGATAATAAAAAATATAAGAATGTTGGCTTCTCAAGAATGAGGTTCTGAGTTTGCTCCCCCAATCACATTTGCCAGTGCGATGCTCTGATTCTTTCCCTGACTCTATAAATCAACCAATTAATTTTTTTCCCTCCAGGGTTATTGCTGGGCTCAGTGCCTGCACCATGAATCCACCGCTCCTGGAGGCCATTTTTCCCCCTTTTTGTTGCCCTAGTTGTTGCAGCCTCGTCGCGGTTATTCAATTGCGATTGTTGACGTTGCTTTGTTGTTGGATAGGACAGAGAGAAATGGAGAGAAGAGGGGAAGACACAGAGAGAGGGGGAGAGAAAGACACCTGCATACCTGCTTCACCGCCCGTGAAACGACTCCACTGCAGGTGGGGAGCCGGGGGCTCGAACCGGGATCCTTACGCCGTCCCTGCGCTTTGCGCCACGTGCGCTTAACCCACTGTGCCACCGCCAGACCCCCAACCAATTAATATATTTATATGCAACAAATAAATGGAGCTAAGGCAAAGATCACTTACCATTAACTTGTGTGAAAAAAGTTATTTAGTATATCTTATCCCCTCTCAACCACCAAGTTACAGATACTACTATGATTCCATCCTGATCTCCCTGGCCAAATGACCTTGCCAACATGTCCTGGAACCTCACCTCTCCAGGGCACTACCCCACTATGGAAAGACAGAGACAGGCTGGGGGTGTAAATTGACCTGTCAATGTCCATGTCCAGCAGAGAAACAATTACAGGAGTCAAAACTCTTTCCTTCTGCACTCCAAAAAGAATTTTGTTCCATAACCCTAGAAGGGGGAAACGATAGGGGAAATATGACCAGAGGACCCTGGGCCCCAGTTCCACTGGGACTTGAATCATCTGCATATAATCCTACTGAGAGATATTCTATGCACATAACAAACATATTTAAAATCCTATGTATGCTGGATAATATAAATGTTTTTCAAATAACTATCTGCATAAAATCTTGCACAAAGGCTTTGTTTTTACATTTTTCATTAGTGATTTAATAATGGTTTACAAAATTATAAGATTACATGGGAATGGTTTCATGCCACACACACTATCAAAGTTCTGTACCCCCCCACACACAAAATAATAATGACCATAGATCTCACAAAGCCTTTCAGTGTGGCTACCTATTCTCTTTGCAAGCACATGTTTCAATTTTCTATTTTATTTTTTATTTTAATATTTTATTTATTAATTCATGATAAAGAGGAGGAGAGAGAGAAAGAACCAGACGTCACTCTGGTACATTTGCTGTCAGGGATTGAACTTGGGACCTTATGCCTGAGATTCCAGTGCATTATCCACTGCGCCACCTCCTGGACCACTCAATTCTCTATTTCCTACATTGGAGCAAACCATCAGGTAGTTTCCTTTCATCTCATTACTTACTAAATTGAGTCACCTAAAGTTTCTTTCACTTTAGATCAGAAAACACATCATTTGTTTAACTGGACAGCATTATTTCATGGAATATATGTCCAGAATTTCTCTGTCCTATCCTCTGTCAATGAGCACTTAGGTTGCTTCCACTCTGGGGCACTGTGAATGGCGCAGCTGTGAACACCAGGATGCATACGTCCCTGTGAGTCAGTGTTTTCATGGCCTTTGGAGATTCCCCAAAGAGAGGTCAGCTGGATCAAAAGGCATTTCCATTCTGCTATATCTGAGGGCTCTCCTCAGTGTTTGCCACAGGGTCTGCGGGCATTTGTCTGCCAACCAACAGTGGACCAAAGCTCCTTTTTCTCATTTTTCCCAACACTTGTCATTTCTGGGTTTGTTTATATACACCATTCTCAGAAGTGTGGGAGGTGTACTCGTTGTTGTTTTAATTTGCATTCCTCTAATGAGAAGTGGAGAGGAACGCGGCTTCTTCACATGCCTGTGATACATGTGCGGCTTTGCTTGGGCACTACCCAGGCTCCAGTCTGGTTTCCACCGCACTGAAGAAAGCTCCATTGCCGTGTTCTTTCTCTCTCTCTCTCTCTCTCCTTCTCTCTCTCTCCTCTCTCTTTCTTTCTCTCCCTCCTCTCTCTCCTCCTCTCTCTCTCCTCTTTCTCCTTCCCTCTCTCTCCTACTCTCTCCTTCTCTCTCTCTCTCCAACTCTCTCTCTCCTTCATCTCTCTCTCCTTCTCTCTCCTCTCTCTCCTCCTCTCTTTAGTCTCTCTGTCTATACCTAATTTTTTTTTTACAAAATTAACTCAAATAATATGAACCCTCACTATGTCACGGTAAATAAATAAAAGTGATGACATTTCCTGCTGTTTTTACTTTTTTTTAATACCAGGCAAGAGTGAACATGTCTCTTCAAACCTACACAATATTGTTGAGATATCTCCCTAGACCATTTTTTTATTCTTTACTATTAAAGAGAAAGACACCCAAAGCAACGAGTATCCTCTCAGCATGCTTCATGTCAGACTGTGTCCAGAGATGCCAGATGTGGAATGTCAACCCTTCAGCTTCATTACTCGGGTGAGACCTTTCCTTTCATAGGATTTTCTAGTTCCATTTCAGGTGGTTCACTTCCTAATAAAGTCACAAAACCTAGATATAGACCAAGTCCCATGAAATAGGGCATATGTTAACATATATCCATAAATTAGGGCAAAATATATACCTGAAAGCAAAAGTACACAATAGTCTGCATTAAGTCAGTATATGCAGCAAGCAAGCAGAAAGAACTTAAAAGACACCATAAAGTTTCTAATGAAATAGTGTCTACTTAGACTTAGATTCCCTCCTCACCTCCTATTACAGTTCTCTCACTCACTCCAAAGTTAATAAGGGCAACAGAATGGCATACTTTAACTATGACTCTTTAGTCACTGGCAGGCCACCCCATCAGCTAAGGCCCTATCTGGGGAATCCTGAGATTCCCAAACAGACATGATGGGACTAGACCTCCAATAAATCCCTCTCTCCATTATTACAAGTTATCTCTATCAGGAACAACACAATAGACCCCATTGTGGGCCCCCATAGGACTTTGACCTCAACTTGGATCAACAACGGTAGAGAATGTTCCATTTTCTGAAGGGAAGCTGGGCAACATACTCTATGCCACACCTGAGGAAAATGGGTCCTGAAATTGAGGCAGCTTAGAATGTTATTACTCATGACCACAGAATGTGAGCTCAGATCTACAGGGATGAAGAGGTCACATAGGCTCCTAAGCTGAATATGGGCACCAGGCCACATCAAATTGATGGGGGTTACAATCAACAATATTTTACACCTTTACCATATTAGGGAGCTACTATCTGCCCTGGTCCAGCTTTCTGGTCCTTTTTCCAGCCATGACATCATCTTCCCAGACAATAATTTGGATCTACCCGCATATCAGATATCAAGCCCAGGGGAAAAAAAAAAACTAGTATAGCTCTTTGGAATATAACTAAAATAGGCCTACTATCTATAAAATGGAGACCCCCCCCCCAACTCATCATCTGAATTATTCCAGCCTTTGGGTTCATGATTATCAACAATTTGATTGGCTTTATATGCTAACTCTTCTTTCTGCCACCAGTTTCCAGATGCTAAGATGATGCCAGCTGGACTTCCCTGGGCAGACGAAGCCACCAGTGTGTCCTGGAGCCCCAATTCCCCAGAGTCCTGCCCCACTAGGGAAAGAGAGAGACAGGCTGGGAGTATGGATCGACCTGTCAACGCCCATGTTCAGCAGGGAAGCAATTACAGAAGGCAGACCTTCCACCTTCTGCATCCCACAATGACCCTAGGTCCATACTCCCAGAGGGATAAAGAATAGGAAAGCTATCAGGGGAGGGGATGGGATACGGAGTTCTGGTGGTGGGAATTGTATGGAGTTGTACCCCTTCTATTCTATGTTTTTTTTGTCAGTGTTTCCTTTTTATAAATAAAAATGTTTTAAAAATAAAAAAAAGAGACACCAAAGCAGCACTCCAAAAGCCATGGAATTCCACCCATTTTCATCCTTAGGACTTTCCACAATACTCCAGATAGTGCTAGGGATCAAATCCAGGAGCACTGAACCACCTCCAGAATCCTGTTTTTATTTTTAAATAAAATTACCAAGTATTCATGACAAGTATCACTATTTTCTATTTACAATAATCATATAAGCTTTCTTTAGTAAAAAACTGAGTCTGTGTTTTAAAATATTTGTTTTGTTAACATTAAGAGTGATAAATGAACAGGTAAAATTCAGGGAAGATTTCTAATGAATTGAAACTTGAGATTTTAAAAGGTGAGGGAAGAAGTAATAACCTTTTCTAAACATGTCCACATTTGTTTCAATAGCTTTGATATGTTTTACATATTTTTTTAAATAATTTATTTCTTTATTGGGGAATTAATGTTTTACAATCAACAGTAAATACAATAGTTTGTACATAATAACATTCCCCAGATTCCCATTTAACAATACAACCCCCATTATGTCATTCATCATCTTTCATGGACATGTATTCTATCCAGCAACCCAACCACCCCAGAGTCTTTTACTTTGGTGTAATACTCCAATTCCATTTCAGGTTCGACTTGTGTTTTCTTTTCTAATCTTGTTTTTCAACTTCTGCCTGAGAGTGAGATCATCCCATATTCATCCTTCTGTTTCTGACTTATTTCACTCAACATATTTTCAAGGTCCATCCAAGATCGGCTGAAAACGGTGAGGTCACCATTTTCTACAGCTGAGTAGTATTCCATTGTGTATATATACCACAACTTGCTCAGCCACTCATCTGTTGTTGGACACCTGGGTTGCTTCCAGGTTTTGGCTATTACAAATTGTGCTGCCAAGAACATATGTGTACACAGATCTTTTTGGATGGATGTGTTGGGTTCCTTAGGATATATCCCCAGGAGGGGAATTGCAGGGTCATAGGGTAGGTCCATTTCTAGCCTTCTGAGAGTTCTCCAGACTGTTCTCCACAGAGGTTGGACCAATTGACATTCCCACCAGCAGTGCAGGAGGGTTCCTTTGACCCCACACCCTCTCCAGCATTTGCTGCTGTTACCTTTTCTGATGTGTGACATTCTCACAGGAGTGAAGTGATATCTCATTGTTGTCTTGATTTGCATTTCTCTGACAATCAGAGACTTGGAGCATTTTTTCATGTGTTTCTCGGCCTTTTGGATCTCTTCTGTGGTGAATATTCTGTCCAAGTCCTCCCCCCATTTTTGGATGGGGTTATTTGTTGTCTTGTTGTTGAGTCTGGTAAGCTCTTTATATATGTTGGTTATTAAACTCTTATCTGATGTATGGCATGTAAAGATATTCTCCCATTCTGTGAGGGGTCTCTTGATTTGGGTAGTGGTTTCTTTTGCTGTGAAGAAGCTTTTTAATTTGATGTAGTCCCATAGGTTTATACTTGCCTTAGTCTTCCTTGTAATTGGATTCGTTTCATTGAAAATGTCTTTAAAATTTATGCGGAAAAAAGTTCTTCCAATATTTTCCTCTAAGTATCTGACAGTTTCTGGTCTAACATCCAAGTCCTTGATCCACTTGGAATTTACTTTTGTATTTGGTGAAATACAGTGATTCAGTTTCATTCTTCTGCATGTTTCAACCCATTGTTTCCAACACCATTTGTTGAAGAGACTTTGCTTTCCCCATATCCATAGGTATGGGGCCTCATTTCTGGGCTCTCAATTCTATTCCACTGGTCAGTGTGTCTGTTCATGTTCCAGTACCAAGCAGTTTTGATGACAATGGCCCTATAATACAGTTTGAGATCTGGCAGTGTGATGCCTCCTGTTCTGTTCTTTTTTCTCAAGATTGTTTTGGCAATTCTAGGTCTTTTCTGGTTGCAGATAAACATTTGTAGCATTTGTTCTATTCTCCTATAAAATGTGCTTGGGATCTTGATGGGGATAGCATTAAATTTGTAGATGGCTCTGGGTAATATATTCATTTTGATGATGTTAATTCTTCCAACCCATGAACATGGAATATCTTTCCACTTCTTTGTGTCTTTTTCAATTTCTTTGAGTAATGACTCATAATTTTCAGTATAAAAGTCTTTCACTTCCTTGGTTAGATTTACTCCTAGATATTTTATTGTTTTTGTTGCTATAGAAAAAGGAACTGATTTCTGGATTTCAATTTCTTCTAACTTAGTGTTTGCATAGAGGAATGCCACTGACTTTTGAATGTTAATTTTATAGCCTGACACCTTACTGTATTGCCTGATGATTTCCAAAAGCTTCTTGCTGGATTCCTTAGGTTTTTCCATGTATACTATCATGTGAAATAAGGAGAGTTTGACTTCTTCTCTTCCAATCTGTATGTCTTGCTCTTGCCTGATTGCTATGGCAAGAACTTCCAACACTATGTTGAATAGTAATGGTGATAGTGGGCAGCCCTGTCTAGTACCTGATCTGAGAGGAAATGCTTCCAGTTTTTCACCATTGAGTATGATGTTGGTTATAGGTTTTCTATATATAGGCTCCACTATCTTCACGAATTTTCCATCTATTCCCATTTTTTGTAGTGTTTTGATCATAAAGGGATGTTGTATTTTGTCAAAGGCTTTCTCTGCATCTATTGATATGACCATGTGGGTTTTGGTCTTGCTTTTGTTGATGTGGTGGATCACATTGATTGACTTACATATATTAAACCAACCTTGCATGCCTGGGATAAACCCCACTTGGTCATGATGAACGATCTTTTTGATATACTGCTGTATCCGGTTGGCTAGAATTTTGTTCAGTATTTTTGCATCTATGTTCATCAGCGATATTGGTCTGTAGTTTTCTTTTTTGTTTGTGTCCCTGTCTGCTTTTGGTATCAGGGTGATGTTGGCTTCATAGAAGCTGGCAGTGAGTATTCCAGTGTCTTCAATCTTCTGGACGACTTTTAAAAGTAGAGGTATTAGTTCTTCTTTGAAAGTTTTGTAGAATTCACTTGTAAAACCATCTGGTCTAGGACTCTTATTTTTGGGAAGATTTTTGATAACTGTTTCAATTTCATTAGCTGTGATGGGCCTGTTCATGTTATCCACTTTGTTTACTTAGTTTTGGAAGTTGGTAGGTATCTAGGAAATCATTCATTTCTTCCAGGTTCTCTAGCTTGGTGGCATATAGTTGTTCATAGAAGCGTCGCATGATATGTTGAATTTCTGCAATGTCTGTTGTGATATCTCCTTTTTCATTTACTCTCCGATTTATTTGGGTCTTCTCTCTTTTTTGTTTTGTGAGTCTGGCTAAAGGTTTGTCGATTTTGTTTACTCTTTCGAAGAACCAACATTTACTTTCATTGATCTTTTGTATGGTTTTCCTATTCTCAATGTTATTTATTTCTGCCCTAACTTTAGTGATTTCTGCCCTTCTGATTGCTTTAGGATTCCTTTGTTGTTCTTCTTCTAGGTCTTTAAGATGTGCAGTCAGGCTGTTTATTTGTGCCTTTTCTTGTTTCCTAAGGTGTGCTTGTATAGCTATGAACTTCCCTCTTAGGACTGCTTTAGCTGTGTCCCAAATATTGTGATAGCTTGTGTCTTCATTTTCATTGAACTCTCGAAACATTTTGATTTCTTCCTTGATTTCCTCTTTGACCCAGAAGTTGTTAAGAAGTGTACTGTTGAGCTTCCACATTTTGGGACTGTTACTAATCTTTTGTTGATTGTTAAGTGTTAGTTTAATTCCACTGTGGTCTGAGAAGATGCTTGGGATGATTTCAGTGCTCTTGAATTGGCTGATGCTGTCTTTGTGGCCTAACATATGGTCTATCCTTGAGAATGACCCATGTGGATTTGAGGAAAATGTGTATTCCAGTTTCTTGGGATGAATGACTCTGAAAATGTCCACTAGTTCTAGTTTATCTATCTCTTCATTTAGCTCGCTTATGTCTTTACTGATTTTCTTACTGCATGATCTGTCAAGTTGAGATAGTGGGGTGTTGAAGTCCCCTACTATGATTCTGTTACTGTTAATATATTGTTGTAGCTCTTTCAGTAGAAGTTTGATGTATTTAGATGGCTTCTCATTGGGTGCATAGATCGTAATAACTGTTAAGTCCTCTTGATTGACTGATCCTCTGAGCTTTAACTAGTGTCCATTCCTATCTTTGTTAATCTTATATATTTTAAAGTCTATCATGTCAGATATTGAATAGTTGTTCCTGCCTTTTTTTGTGGGCCTTTGGCTTGTATGATAGTTTTCTATCCTTTCACTTTGTCTATGTTTGTCTTGTTGATTTAGGCGAGTTTCCTGTAGATAACGTATTGTTGGGTTGTGTTTTCTGATCCATCTTCCTACTCTGTGTCTTTTGACATTTATTGATATCAAAGATTGAAGATATTTTAATGCCATTTAGAGTGTTTTGATATATGTCCTATTTGTGGTGGTCTGGTTGTTTATAGGAGACCTTTCAGAACTTCTTTCAAGACAGACTTGGTGATGGTTGCTTCCTTCATCTGTTGTTGCTTGTCTAAGAAGGTTTTGATGCTTCCATCTAGTCTGAATGACAGTCTATCAGGATATAGTATTCTTGGCTGAAAGCCTTTCTCATTGAGCACTTGCTAGATATCTTGCCATTCTCTTCTGGCCTGTAGTGTTTGTATGGAGAAGTCTGCTGCTAATCTTACGGGTTTTCCTTTGTAGGTGACTCTTTTGTTTTTCTCTTGCAGCCTTGAGGATCCATTCTTTATCCTTATTCCTTTCCATTCTAAGTATGACATGTCTTGGTGTCTTTAGGTCTGGGTTAATTCTGTTAGGGACCCTCTGGGCTTCTTGAATCTTTATGTCTTTGGTGTTGTCTAGACTAGAGAAATTTTCAGCTATTATGCTTTCTTCCTCTCCTCTTTCTTCCTCTGGTAAGCCAATAATGCATATATTGTTTCTTTTGAAGTCATCCCATACATAGGACTCTGTTGTTGTTTTCAGCATCTCTTAATCTCTTTTTGAGATCTCTTACTTCTTTTTTAGTTGTCTCTAATTCATCCTCAATCTTGCTAATTCTGTCTTCAGCCTCATAGATTCTATTTTCTCTGCCCTCTACTGCTTTCTGGAGTTCATCTATTTTGTTGCCCTGCTCTGATACTGTTGTAGCTTGTTCAGCTAGTTGCCTTCTTAGCTCAGCGATTTCAGTTTTCAGCTCTCTAATAACCATGAGATAATTAGAATTTTCTTCCATATTGTCATTTGTTGTTCCTGCATTTCTGATTACAATTTTTTTCAAATTCTTTACTCACTCCTGTTATTATTTCCTTAGCTAATGTTTGGATATTGAACTCGTTTTGTGCTTCACCCTCTGGAGGACTTTTAGCTGGACTCTTGTCCTGGTTCGAGTCTCCAATATTTTTTCTTGTTGTTTTAACCATTTTATATATTATGAGTTCCCCTTATCAGTACTTTTCAAATTATTGATCACTATTGCCTGGATTGACTTGTGTCTAAGTAATTTAATTAAAGGTTTTACCGTGGTGGAAGTTAACAGTTTTTTCAATCCCTGAGTTGGAGCTCAGTGGTGTAAAAGCCTCTTTTTTTTTTCTTTTTTCTTCCCTGTAGGCTATGGGAGCCTGAGGGCTTTTAAACTGTCAATAGGCTTCTTAGCTTAATCACTGACTCATGACCAAGAGATAAAGCAGGGTGTAGCAGAGATAATCCAGTGGTTATGCAAAGAGACTTTCACAGCCCTTCCGCTATGCCACCGAGGTATAGGTCTCCTGAGTTTCTCGGTTAGATCTTTGGCCCCTGGTGTCCCTCTCTGTTGCTACTCCAGATTCTGAGGGTAGTAGCAATGGAGACTCAGAGTTGCACTTGGAGAGTCTCTGGGGAGTCCTTTCCTCCCTTCAGCTGTCCCCTTGTTGTGGAGCAGACTGGAGGTGGTGTCTCCACTGATAGACTGTTGAACTGTTAGCAGTCACTTAATCTCTCCTTAGGCCCCTCTCTCCTCTGTCACCAGCCACGCGTGTTTGTACTCACGGGTGATTTACTGGGTTCCTGTGGTCATTCTAGTCCTGTTTTGTTTCGGTCCGGGTGGTCTCCTTTGGTATTCCTAGTTGATCCGGAAGAGGAGAGGAGAGGAGTGAAAGCGATCTGCTGCTCGTAGCTCCGCTTCCGTTACAGCTTTACATATTTTTATCATCCCATTAAGGGGTTACCAGTTTACAGTACAGTTGCTGACATGTGGGTGAGATCTCTCATCTCACCATAATGGCGTCTACAAAACACTCTCCCCCTCAACTTGGGTCATTCTCCACCACGCACCTAGACCCCCAAGCCCCAGCTGGAGATGAGAAGTTTACCTGCAAAAAATAAAAATACCAGTCACTTTCTTTGATCTTTCATAAAGTATGTATGCCATTTAGTAATTTCCAAATTGTCCAGTTTCTTTGAAGCAGAATTTTGTTCCAAATTATATTTCAAATTCTGTTACCACATAGATGACTAGCCAAAGTACAATAGCAAAATCAATGTTCAGAAACCTTTTTTCACAGAGCTTTTTTAAAAATTTTTTAAAAATCTTTATTTGTTGGATAGAGACAGTCAGAAATTGAGAGGGAAGGGGGTGATAGGGAGAGAAACAGAGAGACACCTGCAGCCCTGCTTTACAACTTGTGAAACTTTCCCCCTGCAGGTGGGGACCGGGGTATCGAACCTGGGTCCTTGCGCACTGTAACATGTGCGCTGAACCAAGTGTGCCACCACCAGCCCCTGCAGTTTCTATTTTTGGGGGAGAGGGGTCACTATAGGACATAAGGACTGAAATAATTAGCTTTGAGGTTAGTGTTTTCGTCAATGTATTATTCTTGTCCAAAGACAAAACTGGCAAATTCAATGATGCCTCTCCCTCTCACCTCCTTCCCTCTCAATTTCTGGTTGTCTCTATCAAATAAAGATAATAAAAATTTTAAAAAGAAATATAAACTGCAAACTCTCCAGAGAAAAAGATTCATAAAATAATCATCCTTTCATTTCAGTATGTCATATCAGGTTTCAGCATTCTAAGGATATGTCATTTTTTTCTTTCAAACCACTCTACAAATAAGTGTATTTTTAAAAATAATTCCTCAATATTTTAAAATTCATTTTCTGCCACCAAGGTCACTGCTGGTAGCTCAGTGTCTGCAGAACCCCACCGCTCCTGGTAGACTTTTAATTTTTTTTCAATGTTCCATGGCTGGTGAGCTCCCATTGTGAAGTTGCTCCCATGTGGTGGCCTGGGGCTCGACCCAGGCACCCTAGCGCAAGGCACCCTGTGTGTTCTGCTGAGTGAGACACCTGCTAGTGGCAGGAATGCTTTTTTATATTATTTAAAATACTAGTGTGCACATCAGACTTTCTTTTCCTTATTGAAGAATGCATATGCTTTTGATGGGGTTTTACCATAACTTGTCAGTGTATCTTGCCCCTAATACTATGTGCTTATTGAGGGCATTGATCTGATAAAATTCCTCCCTCTATTTCCTTGAATAGATGGATAGCTCATTTCTTACAGTACCTGCAGCCACTCCTGACTGAGCACCTGTTAAGTCCCCAGTGGTTCTGAAAGTGTGGGTGTTTTCTACACACATTACAATGAGCCCATGATATAAATAATGGCATTGTTGCCCATGATATAAATAATGGTATTGTTGCGGAGTGTTTGAAGGGTGAACTGTTTTCTCAATTGTAGCCATCTCATTTGAAGCAGAAGTGAGATTCAAGTCCAGGGCTCTGTCGGACCAAACCCAAATGCCATGCTTCTTCCTTGCAAAGTAAAGCAAATTAAGTCTGGTGTTTGATTTGCATTTGGTCTCACAGGAGGTGAGAAAAAACTTCTTTCCAAAACTTCTTTCCAAAACTTTTTTCCATCACAAAAGTAATATTAATGTATCAGTGATTTACAGGTGGAATGTTTTTATTTAAAAGGAGGCATGTGCTTTTGGCCAACAATTTATTCCTTAATGGAGCCAAGTGGTGGCATACCAGACTAAGCACACATATTACTGGAGTCACTAACACTTCTTACTAGCAACTGACCACTTCTGCTTTCCCCTAACCTACTTAAGTCTTCATTTAATTTCATAGATTTCTGATATATTTTCAATTGTGTGCTTCACTGCGATCCCACATTCTCTTTTCTTTTTTTTTCACTCTTCAGTCTACATGAGGCATCCTGGTACAGCAATGCAGAATTCCTCTTCAAATTGAGATAGATTTCCACATGCATTACATTTGTCTGATCTTCTCCATGTACTTGACATATATCCACATAAAATGCATATAAAATTCCTCTTAAACAAAAAATGGCTTTATCCAGAACTGTTTCCTCTATAAATTAAAAGCTTTTTAGGTTCCATTTACTATTTGTTGTGTGCATTGATTTGAGTGGCTTTCCAAAACAAGATAGTACAGCACAGGATTTTTTTTTTTTTCTTTTGCCAAGGGGCACCTGGAGTTAGAGACAGATCTGGCACTGAAACAGTTATTAAATCACAGCTCCCCCATCTGTTCCTTAATCCACCCAACAGCATGAATGCCCAAAGGTTTAAATAAGCAGGAGAGCCAGATACTCATCAATGGGGCCAAGTTTCTCATTACCATTTCTCTGAATATAGCACATAATCACTGCTGTTCTGATCCATTAGTCATACAAAAATACATATATACATACACACACACACATATATATATACTACAACTGGAATGTTATTTTAGAACACACCTGAAATGAAATGCATGATAGACTGTGATTCTAGAACAATATATAAATTTAGATAATTTATAAAATGCTTCATTTCAGTATTTGATCTATAGTATGAAAAAGGACCAGAGTAAATAGATTTCCCCCCCCCCCCAAAAATAATTCTTTATGTAAAAGCCAGAGGAAGATAGTAGGCACTGTAATAATAAAAACCTAGATTTCCAGTATCTTTCTTTTTCCTTTTTGTTTGTTTTTTCTTAAGCCAGATTGTTGCTCAATTCTAATTTAAGCTGATATGGAAGACTTAACCCAGAACTTTGAGCCTCAGGCATTAAAGTTTTTCTGCAAAACCATTACACTGTATCCCCTGCCCTCCAGCATCTTTTCAATCACAAATTTTGGTCACTGCGTCCACACCGGTCATGTCCCCACAGATAGAGGGACAGACCTGCCAGTTACCACTATCCCCTCTCACCCTCTTCACTGATTTACATCATATGCCTGACTTGTGTCAGTGATGGACTTTGTAGCTGTGGAAGAGCATAACTAATTTTTTAAAATAGCACAGGGAACTTTACTCAATATAGTGAAGTGTGGTAAGTCTAGTGACAAATGAACTCATTATAAAATCTCACTAAAACCCATAATGCAAAGAATTGAATATACAGACTCCTAAATGAGGCTAAAAACATCCTAATCCTTGAAAGTTATCAAAGTTTCAGATGTTTACCTTTTAAAAGTATCAGAAAAAGAGAAATCACAGACATCTTAATTATTTACTGTATCGATAAATAATACCTGTTTTACTAATAAGGTCTAAATCATTCACTAGAAGAGAAATTGTTTTCTATCTATTGAGTCATTTTAATTCCATGGGAAACTTTAAAAAGCATGTTTTATTGTTTGTTGATCTGTGGTCACTACTCAGCTCTGTCTTGGTAGTGCCAGGGATTGACCCCAGAAGCTCCAAGCATGAAAGTCTGTAATGTAAACAGCAGCACTCTAACCCAGAGCCCAAAATGCATTTATGTTCACCAGAGTCCCGGGAGTGACGGAGTAAATACAGTGTCCAACACTGCCCATGAAATCAAATAAAGCCCCTAAGTCTAATCCTATACTTGAAATTTTCAGCAGTGTTCTTCCAAGCAAATGAAACAATATAAAAAGAAATTTCCATTAAAGAAAAAGAGTCTCTGTTATTGTTGTTATTATTACTGTTGTTCCAGATGACAGATGCACACATGCAGAAAGGCAGAGAGAGGGACATCAGCAGCAGCTTCTGGCAGTGCGGTGAGGATGAAGTCCAAACCTGAGCCGTGGGCATGACAAAGCAACACACTACCCATGTAAGCTGTTCTGATAGCCCCGATGGCTTATTTTGTCCCACTTGTGAAATAAAGATTCTTAAGAAAAATGTTCTGGAATTTTTCATAGACACAGTCCTTTTTTAAACATGATGTAAACCTGTCAAGACCAAGCAGAATTTGAAGCAATTAGAAGGGTTTTCCATCATGTTGGCACTGATCAAGGACTTATTTACATTTAGAGATTGCCCTGCCTTTAAGTGGCATTTTCCATTGATCCATCTTATGCTGCTGACAGAAAATTTCAGTCATAATGGTTTGTCAGGTATTTTTATTTCAGGCTAAAATTTGCTCTCATGAGCAATTATAATCTAATTAAAGCCATTAATGTTTACTCATTTGGGAAATATAGTTATTCGTAGATATCAAAATCTTTTAGGTTTTCCCATATACTACATAATTCAAATTTTGTTTCTCACTGCTGAGGCTCTGCAGAAGTTATTTTCCTGTCACCCTAAAATAGACATGTGCCCTGTGGCAATGTTTTCAATGTAGCTATTTGCAGTTAAATTGAATAAAAAATGAGTAATGTATTTATTAAGAATATCAGGAGTGGAGATGCAACTTTTCTCATTATGTTATATTACTGTTTCTGCTGAGCTACAAGGTATTAATAATTTTATAATATGAATTAAGCTTCAAAAGTCATAACATCTACAGGAGCAAACCTGGATTGGAAATTATTGCACATAATGGCAATTTCTTTTAAATCAAAGTAGAATATAAATATGAAACAGACTTTTAATTTTTTGTTTTCTCAGGAAGTGTTTTCATTTTTTAAAAGTAGAATTCATTTTATATTGGTATTCTAATATTGCCAAGAACACATACACAATATGCGTAGAGGGTCTTAACTGAAGAATGTACATCATAGAAAAGTAAGACAAGATAGAGAAACTGCTTTGTACTATATTTACTTAGCATGCACACGCCATATAGTCTTTTTCAGAGGAGAGATGCTTATTAGTGGAAAATAATAATTTATAACTTTTTTTCAGGGTTTACTACACAAGTACTAGTTTAAATGCTCTCCTCCCTGAATCCTCCCACATAATCCACTATAATAGAAGGGGAAATTGAGGTAAAGAAAGCTTCTATAACTTGCCTAAAGCCAGCAAGATAGTATGGTGGAAGCAGGACACAAACTCAAAAACAGGCCCTAATATCTGAGTTTATACTGTTTTTCCCTGTGCTATTTATGTACTCCAAATCCTCCTGTCATCTCTTACTGCTTCTGTGATAACACTGCAAGGTATATTTGAAAAATGCAGAATCTGTCTTCAGACACTATACCTCCCAATTAAGCTGTATGAACCTTGGTCTGTCATTTGAATTCACTAAGACTCAGTTTCTCCATCTGTAAAAAGGTACCTAGCTCCTAAAAACTGTTTTAAGAATAAAAGAGGAGAGTCGGGCGGTAGCGCAGCAGGTTAAGCGCAAGTGACGCAAAGCACAAGGACAGGCTTAAAGATCCTGGTTCGAACCCCCGGCTCCTCACCTGCAGGGAAGTTCCTTCACAAGCAGTGAAGCCGGTCTACAGGTGTCTTTCTCTCCCCCTCTCTGTCTTCCCCTCCTCTCTCTATTTCTCCGTCCTATCCAACAACAACATCAATAATATCTACAACAATAAAACAAGGGCAACAAAAGGGAATAAATAAATATTTTAAAAGAGAGAGAGAGAAACACATGACTTAAGGATAAAAGAGGAAGAGTGGGTGAAGTCTTTAGCTAAAAGACTCACTGAGATCAGGCACTTGACAAACACTGACGAGTGCTGTTTCTGTGACTTGAATGCCCCACAAAGGGAAGAAGATGTGTATTTAGTATTCTATTACGGCATCGAGAGACTTTCATAAATCATCATACAAAATACAATTTTATATTTGATACAAAACTCTGTTGGTTTTAGGCTTTTTTTATTTGAACAGTAGAGAATGTTTCAATAGTCAATGAGCTGTAGGATTTGCCTTCTTTTTTTTTTCTGATATAGTAAGAACATGGAGACTAAGAGATGTCTTGCCAAGCAGAAGATACGCCTTGCAAAGGGTGAGACCCTGGATTCAAGCCCCACAGAGCCCTAGCGCTACACTGGGAGCCTTATGGATGATGGAGCTGCAACATCTCTCCTCTATCTCTTTTATCCTCCTCTCACCTCTCAAAAAATAAAACTAAAAGGTGTTTCAACAGCCGGGTGGTGGGGCACCTGGTTGAGTGCACATGTTACAGTACAAAAAGACCCAGGGTCAAGCCCCTGGGTCCCACCTGCAGGAAGAAAGCTTTCTAAGTTGTAAAGCAGGGCTGCAGGTGTCTCTCTTCCTCTCTATCTCTTTCTTCCCTCTCAATTTCTGACTGTTTCTACTCAATAAAATAAAAATAATTTAAAAAAATTCTTAATAGTGTTTCAGCAAGCCATTAATGGTGGCGTCATGCATGCACAATTTCCTGAATACATTACAAAACACCATAGTTTGACATGCTAATTAAGTAACAGGAACATATACAACATTTCAAGTCAAGTCTTGAATCTTTCAAGTGATATTTAATGACAGTGAACTGTAATGTAAGACCTACTATTTTATTTGCTTTAGCACTCTATCCAAACTACCAAAAATTCTTAGAAAACATTTGGCAATAACAGTCATATGCATTTTTATTTAGTTATTTATTTTGAATACTGGCATAAAGTGGGATAAAAGGGAGAAAGAGAAAGGGAGAGAAAAGAAAACGACATCTGCAGTGCTGCTTCACCACTCATGAAGTGTTCCCCCTTCCCTACAGGACTAAGCCTGGGTCCCTGTGCCTAGTAACACGCACATTCTACTAAGTGCGCCACTGTGTGGCCACGTCACAGGTAGAAAGCTTTAACCAGTGGCCAGGCCCTGAGATGAGATGTGTTTTAGGGTGGAGAGATGTGTTTTAGGGTGGAGTATATGCCCCACCCATTCCAAGCTTCCAGGAGTATCGCAAGACTGCACATCTTGGTGCCTCTCTCTACGTGTGTGTATGTGTGTCCCCTCCCTCCTCCCTCAGCATCTCTCTGTCCTATCAAGTATAAAAGAAAGGAAAAAGAAAAGAAAAATAGTTGGGCGGTAACCCAGCAGGCTAAGAGCAGGTGGCACAAAGCAAAGACTGGCATAAGGATCCCGGTTCAAACCCTCAGCTCCCCACCTATAGGGGAATCGCTTCACAGGCGGTGAAGCAGGTCTACAGGTGTCTTTCTCTCCTCCTCTCTGTCTTCCCCTCCTCTCTCCATTTCTCTATGTCCTATCCAACAGCAACATCAATAATAACTACAACAATAAAACAAGGGCAACAAAAGGGAATAAATAAATATTTAAAAAAAGAAGAAAAGAAAAAACAGTCACCGGGAGTGGTGGGTTTGTAATGCCAGCACCAAGCTCCAGCAATAACCTTGATGTCTTTGACAAAAATAACAGCAGTTGGCATCAGGGGTCTCTTCTTATGGAGAGGGTAGGGAGAAGCACCCTTGCAGATGATCTTGCTTCACCACAACTGCAAATCTGGAGGGGCTAGCTTGGCACAGTGCAGCCTCTAAGCAGGTGGCTTGCTTTCTTACCCGCCTCTTAGTCGGAATTCCCAGGGGTAACCTGGTATCCTGATCATCTTCTCCAGCACCCTCGCCTTGCAACAGTCCAATTATGACAGAGCAGCAGTCAGTGCAGCAAATACCTTGGGATCCGGGTCAATGCAGATGGGACTGAAACTGGGACGGGAGTAGCTTCCTCGGAGACACCCCACGCCAAGCTGCTCATCTTTCCCACTTACAAAAGCCTCACCCACAGCAGGACCTGGGTCATCACAGACCCTCCGAGGTTCCTTGGAGCATTTTCTGGGGAAGGCCACCACCCAGCAACCGCAGATAGTAGAGTCCTGTGTCATCTATGACCGCAATACCTCTGGTCATTGTTATGGGGCTCTCAGTTGTGTGGCCTTCAAAGATTTCTTCAAAAGAAGCATTCTTCATTTGTAATAGCCGAAACCTGGAAGCAACCCAGGTTTCCAACAACAGATGAGTGGCTGAGCAAATTGTGGTCTATATACACAATGGAATACTACTCACCTGTAAAAAATGATGACTTCACCATTTATAGCCGATCTTGGATAGACCTTGAAAAATTCATGTTCAGTGAAATAAGTCAGAAACAGAAGGATGAATATGGGATGATCTCACTATCAGGCAGAAGTTGAAAAACAAGATCAGAAGAGAAAACAGAAGTAGAACCTGAACTGGAATTGGCATATTGCACCAAAGTAAAAGACTCTGGGTTGGGTGGGTGGGGAGAATACAGGTACAAGAAGGATGACAGAGGACCTAGTTGGGGTTGTATTGTTATATGGGTAACTGGGAAATGTTATGCATGTAAAAACTATTGTATTTACTGTTGAATGTAAAACATTAATTCCCCAATAAAGAAATTTAAAAAAAAGAAGCCTTCTTCACAAAGGCAATGTCAGCCTATATTTGCTGGTACAGCCAAGACTGCATCACTGATAAACACCGCCAGATCTTGCTTACTGAAAAATACTTAAAAATAAGCATGGCTATTGAATCTGTACAAAGTGGACAGAAATCCTTTGACAGGCAAAATGAATAGCCAAGAAACTGCTGCTTTGGCTAGGAAACGCATTATCTGAAAGAAACTGGAACCACTCTCAGATTTGTGATGGGTAAAGATGGAGCAAGGAAGCTTGTGAGTGTTCAGCAGCCTGGTACCTGGAGACAGTGTTATTCTCCTGACCACAAATTCCAGATCTGAACCCAGTCAGGGAGCTCTGGGCACACTGGCAAATGTAAAGCCCCTTGGCAATCGAAGTGAATCCCAAACAACAGGACACTTAAAAATGCAGCCCGAAGGATAAGGATCTAGATTCCAGGCTCCAGCTCCCCACCTGCAGGGAAGTCTGTTCACAGGCAGTGAAGCAGGCCTGCAGGTGTCTGTCTTTCTCGCCCTGTCTCTGTCTTCACCTCCTCTCTCCAGTCTCTTTTTCCTATCCAACAAAAACAGTAGCTATGACAACAATAACAACTATAACAAGCACAACAACAAGGGCAACAAAATGGAGAAAATGGCCTCCAGGAGCAGTGGATTCGTAGTGCAGGCACCGAGCCCAGCAACAACCCTGGAGGCAAAAAAAAAAAAAAAAAAAGCAGCCAGACATAGACATATGAAAAATTGCTCCCGGTCGCTGATTGTCAGAGAAATGCAACTAAAGACAACATTGAGATACCACCTCAGCCCTGTGAGAATGCACACATCAAACAGGACAGCAGCAACAAATGCTGGGGAGGCTGTGGGGACAGAGGAAGCCTCCTACACGGCTGGTGGAAATGTCAATTGGTCCAACATCTGTGGAGAGCAGTCTGGAGAATTCTCACAGGGCTAGAAAAAGACCTCCCATATGACCCAGTAATTCCTCTCCTGGGGACTCCATCACACCCAACCAAAAAGAGGTGTGTACACTTATGTTCACAGCAGCACAATTCATAACAGCTAAAACCTGGAAGCAACCCAGGTGCCCAACAACAGATGAGTGGCTGAGAAAGCTGTGGTACGTATACACAATGTAATACTACGCAGTTATTAAGAACAATGAACCCATCTTCTCTGACCCATCTTGGATGGAACTAGAAGGAATTATGTTAAGTGAGCTAAGTCAGAAAGATAAAGATGAGTATGGGACGATCCCACTCATCAACAGAAGTTGAGAAAGAAAAACAGAAGGGAAAACTCAAAGTAGGATTTGACTGAGTTTGGAGTAGGGCACCAAAGTAAAAATCTCTGGTGGGGAGGGTGAGGGTGGGTGTTCAGTTTCACGGGGGCACAGGGAGGAGGAATGGGACACAGACCTTTGGTGGTGGGAATGGTGTACCTTCAATCTCAGCACTTAAGACTTCAAATGGGTAATTCGACTGATTTCATCAGTGGGCTCAAATTGTAAATACATCTCTAATAATGACTTGTGCTTTGAAATATTTCCACCTGTAAGCTTAGACCAGGGAGAACAGAAGCAACTGTTGGTGCCACTTTATAAGATACAGCTATCTGTAATAACATTAAAGGACATAAATTACGGTGAGGTCTTATATGATACAGCAAATCCTAACAGTGGGATTTTCAAAGTTAATCCAATTGTCAAATAATTTGGTGATAGCAATAACCATCTATTACTTTCTTAAACCTTTGGACAGCAGGCACCTTCCCCATTCTCTACAAAACCCATATTTCTCCCAGTCTGGAACCTCTGGGGTGGGACTCACTTTCCTGCATGCTTCTCCCAACTCATACCAGTTGATCCCGCATGGGCTGATCCCAACCTATTCAATGCAACCAGTACCGCCCCGACATGCTTCATTTCGGATTGTGTCTAGAGATGTCAGGCGTAGAATGTAAACCCTCCAGCTTCATTAATCTGGTGAGACCTTTCCTAGCTCACAGGACTTCTAAATTCCATTTCGGGTGGTGCACTTCCTTACAAAGCCTCAAAAGCTAGATAGAGACCAGGGCCATGAGATAGGGCACAGGTATCCATAACTTAGGGGGAAACATATACCTGAAAGCAATAGCACACAACAGTTTGCAGTAAGTCAATAAATGCAGTAAGCTAGTAGAATGACCTAAAAAAGACACCATGAAGTACATAATGAAGTAGTTTCTACTTAGACATCCTCACCTACTTCCTATTCCACTTCACTCACTCACTCCAAAGCTAACCTTGTCAGACAAAGTAAGAATTACAAAAGCTGAATTAGGGCAAGAGACTGCCATACTTTAAAGATGACTCTTAACTCTTTTTCAACCACCAGATTACAGATGCTACCATGATGCTAATCTGACTTCCCTGGGCAGATGACCCCACCAATATGTCCTGGAACCCCACCTCCCCAAAGCCCCACACCACTAGGGAAAGATAGAGGCAGGCTGGGAGTATGGATCCACCTGCCAACACCTATGTTCAGTGGGGAAGCAATTACAGAAGCCAGACCTTCCACCTTCTGCACCCCACAATGACCTTGGGTCCATGCTCCCAGAGGGATAGAGAACAGGAAAGCTATTCTTCATCCCTCTTGAGGCACACGGACAAGACGGGAGAGCAGTGATAGGGTCTGCTGGAATGAGGTATTCACGCTCAGCCTGGCCCAGTAAGCTCTCCACAATCACAATGACTGTCATCAACTGCCTGCACAACAGCGTCCAGGAAGATAACCTTTCTGGTGAAGGTCATACAGTACATCTGGAAGCTTCAGGGTCCTGTGATATGTGACACATATTCTGTGTCAAACCTGGATATGCACTTCTGTGCCCTAGTTTTCCTGAACTTCCAAGAAAAGCTACAGACAGGGGTTAGCCCAGCGGGTTAAGTGCACATGATGCAAAGCTCAGGAACTGGCAGAAGGATCCCGGTTCGAGCCCCCAGCTCCCCATCTACAGGGGAGTCGCTTCACAGGCGGTAAAGCAGGTCTGCAGGCGTCTGTCTTCCCTCTCTGTCTTCCCCTCCTCTCTCCATTTCTCTCTGTCCTATCCAACAACAATAACATCAATGACAACGACAATAAAACAGCAAGGAGGAAGATGGCAGACTGAGAAGCTGCTAGTGGCTTGAGCTCTGACCACATCCTCTGGAAACGGTAGGATTTTCTGCCTTTAGTAGGCCAGTCAATAAGGGATCCTAGTGGTGACACCAAGGAGGTGACTATAACTTAATTTGGTTAAAAAATAGAGTAGAAAAAAAATTTTTTTCTTTTAAATTATTATCTCCAAAGCGTACCTCCCTCCCCTCCCCCCCCCATAACCAGTCCCTGAGGACCAGCTCCTAGCAGGCTCCCCTGCTGAGCTTCTTTCTTTACCAGGATTCCTGTCCCACCAGGGAATATCATTCATTCTAAGTCTAGTCCCTTCTGAAACCTCTGGCCTTTTTTCTTTCTAAGTAGCCAAACCCCCCACATAGCTAATTAAATAATTTTTAAAAATTTTTAAATAAAAAACTCTTTCCTTCCACCGCTCTTTTATTACTGTTCTCCCCCCCTTTAGGTTGATCAGAATTAACTGTTAGGGTATCTTTCATTGCTAGGGCAGTGGGCATCTTATCTATTGTGGGAAGAACTTGTCTCATTACTCCTATGTCCTCTACAGACTCTCCTCTTCCTCCTCCTCCTCCTAGTTAATTAAAAAATAAAATACAATTAAATTAAATTAAAAACAAAGTAATAAAAAAACTTTCCTTTCACTGCTCTTTAATTACAGCTCTTGTTCTTATCTTTCTCTTTTCTATCTCTTGTTTCTTTTTTTTATGCTGTCATGCACTTCTTCCTTCTTTGTCTTTCTGAATTTAGGAATTATTTTGGGGAAGAAATCTGACTCAGAGTGGACTCTCTATGTGTGCATCTCTGCTCAACTTCCCTTTCCCCTCTTGTTACCCCTAGAATATATGGTGGATAGTAGATTTGCATAACTGTCCATTCTTGCTATCCCTTCTTTCTTCTTTCTTTCTTCTTCACTGGGATTTGGTTACTATTTTTTAACGGACTAGAGACATAGTTTGGCTAACTGGTAGTGATTAAACTGCATCTACACTTGATTCAGTTACTATTGTAATTCCTGAGGTTGGTGAGTGCAATTGTCATAAAGATATTTAGTACAGTGTTGCTTGTACTCAGAACACAACAACTGAGGAACAACAGAGCATAAAAATAAGAAACACATAAATCAAAAAAATGGGCTAGATAAAAAAATAAAACTGCTACTCCAATGAATGAAGACAAGAGCCCAGAAGAAACTACAAATCAGCCAGAAGTAACCATAGATAAGAAAAGTATGCAAGCAATAATAAACTTATTAATCACAGAAATGAAAACAACATTGGAGGAAAGGAATGGCAGTATTAGGGAAACAACAGTTGAGATCACCAAGTAAAATACTGATTATCTTGAGGCAATTAGAGAACTAAAATCTGAAATAGCTGTAATGAAGAAAGAAGCTGAGGGAAGGGAAAGTAGACTAACAGAAGCAGAAAACAGAATTAGTCAGAGGATGAGTTTTCTCTAAAGAAAACTAAGAAAGAAGTGAAAGAGCTAAAAAAGAGATTGAGAGACACAGAAAACAACAACAAAGATATATGGGATGATCTCAAAAGAAGTAACATTCATATAATTGGCCTGCCAGAGGAAGAAAGAGAGGAAGGGGAAGGAAACATTCTAGAGGAAATAATACAAGAAAACTTCCCAGACCTGAATAACAGAAAGGACATCAAGATTCAAGAGGCCCAGAGAGTTCCAAACAGAATCAACCCAGACACCAAGACACATCATAGTCACAATGAAAAGGAGTAAGGATAAAGAAAGGATCCTAAAGGCTGCAAGAGAGAAACAAAAAGTCACATACAGGGTAAAACCCATAAGATTAGCTGCAGACTTCTCCACTCAAACTCTAAAAGCCAGAAGAGAATGGAAAGATATCTATTGAGCCCTGAATTAAAAAGGGTTTCAACCAAAGATAATATATCCTGCTAGGCTTTCATTCAAACTAGATGGAGGGATCAAAAGCTTATTAGACAAACAACAGTTAAAGGAAGCAACCATCACCAAACCGGCCCTGAAAGAGGTTCTAAAAGACCTCTTATAAACAAGAACATCACTATAATACTTGCAATATATCAGAGCAAACAAAAATTTATTTTGAACAATGGCACTACAATACATTAAATCCATAATATCAATAAATGTCAATGGCTTAAACTCACCCATCAAAAGGCATAGAGTGGGGGGATGGATCAGAAAACATAATCCAACCATATACTGCTTGCAAGAATCCCATCTGTCACAACAAGATAAACACAGACTTAAAGTGAAAGGATGGAAAACTGTCATATGGGCTAATGGACCACAAAAAAGGGTTAGAACAGCCGGT
Organism: Erinaceus europaeus; assembly: GCF_950295315.1. Lineage (NCBI taxonomy): Eukaryota > Metazoa > Chordata > Mammalia > Eulipotyphla > Erinaceidae > Erinaceus > Erinaceus europaeus. The sequence goes on along the minus strand of NC_080174.1, from coordinate 30,700,233 downwards.
CTCATCTCAGACACAATAGATTAAATTAAATAAAGTAATAAAAGATAGGCAAGGACATTATATAATGATTAAAGGATCAATCAACCAAGAAGACTTAACAATTATTAGCATCTATGCACCCAATAAGGGACCATCTAGGGACATTAAGCACCTACTGAAAGAATTTCAAAAAAACATCAATAGTAATACAATAATAGTGGGAGACTTCAGTACCCCACTCTCACACTTAGATCAACAAAGCAGAGAACCAACAAAGATACAAGAGAATTGAATGAAGAGATTGACAGACTAGACCTCTTGGACATTTTCAGAGTCCTTCACCCTAAAACACTGGAATACACCTTCTTTCCAAATCCACAAGGATAGACCACTTGTTAGGCCACAAAGACAGCATCAATCAATTCAAGAGCATCGAAATCATCCCAAGTATCTTCTCAGACTACAGTGGAGAAAAACTAACATTTAACAAAAACCAGACAATTATTAAAAATCACAGAATTTGGAAACTAAACAACATACTCCTTAAGAACCACTGGGTCAGAGTTTCACTCAAGCAAATGTTCCTGGAAACAAATGAAAATGAAAACACAACCTATCAAAATATTTGGGACACAGCTAAAGCAGTACTGAGAGGGAAACTGATAGCCATACAATCACATATTAAACACCAAGAAAAAGCTCAAATGAACGACCTTACTGCACACCTCAAGGACTTAGAGGACAGAAATCACTAACGTTAGAGCAGAAATAAACAACATTGAAGAGAAAAGAACCATACAAAAGATCAATGAAGCCAAATGTTGGTTCTTTGAAAGATTAAACAAAATTGACAAACCCCTAGCCAGACTCACCAAACAAAAAAGAGAGAAGACTCAAATTAACAGAATTGTAAACGATGGATATCACAACTGACACCACAGAAATCCAGAGAATCCTGCGAAACTTCTATAAAGAACTATACGCCACCAAGCTAGAGAATCTGGAAGAAATGGAACAATTCCAAGAAGCATATGCCCTTCCAAAATTGAACCAAGAAGGACTACAAAACCTAAATGCACCAATCACAGACAAAGAAATTGAAACCATTATTAAGAACCTCCCCAACAACAAATTTCCTGGGCCAGATGGCGTCACAAACGAATTCTACAAAACTTTCAGGAAACAGTACCCATACTTCTTAAGCTTTTCCATAAGATTGAAGAAATAGGAATACTCCCTTCCACCTTCTATGAAGCCAACATCACCCTGATACCAAAAGCTGACAGGGACAGAACAAAAAAGGAAAACTACAGACCAATATCGCTGATGAACATAGATGCCAAAATATTAAACAAGATCTTGGCCAACCGGATACAGCAACATATCAAAAAGATTGTTCATTACGAGCAAGTGGGATTCATCCCAGGAATGCAAGGCTGGTTCAACATCCGTAAGTCAATCAATGTCATTCACCACATCAATCAAAGCAAAGCCAAAAACCACATGATTATCTCAATAGATGCAGAGAAAGCCTTTGACAAAATCCAACACCCATTCATGCTCAAAACCCTACAAAAAAGGGGAATAGATGGGAAATTCCTCAAGATAGTGGAGTCTATATATAGCAAAACTACAGCCAACATCATACTCAATGGACAGAAGCTGAAAGCATTCCTCCTCAGATCTGGGACTAGACAGGGCTGTCCACTGTGACCGTTACTCTTCAACATAGTATTGGAAGTTCTTGCCATAGCAATCAGGCAAGAGAAAGGAATTAAAAGAATACAGATTGGAAGGGAAGAAGTCAAGCTCTCACTATTTGCAGATGATCTGATAGTATACATAGAAAAACCTAAAGAATCCAGCAGTAAACTACTGGAAGTTATTAGGAAATATAGCAAGGTGTCAGGCTACAAAATCAATGTACAAAAATCAGTGGCATTTCTTTATGCAAACACTAAATCTGAAGAAGAAGATATCCAGAAATCACTCCCCTTTACTGTTTCAGCAAAATCAATCAATACCTAGGAATAAAGTTGACCAAAGAAGTGAAAGACTTGTATACTGAAAAATATGAGTTGCTACTCAAGGAAATAGAAACTGATACCAAGAAATGGAAAGATATCCCATGCTCATGGATTGGAAGAATAAATATCATCAAAAAGAATATTCTCCCCAGAGCCATATAAATTTATGCAATACCCATCAAATTTCCAACAAGCTTCTTTAAGAGAATAAAACAAACACAACAATAATTTATCTGGAACCTGAAAACACCTAGAATTGCCAAAACCATCTTGAGGAAAAGAAACAGAAATGGAGGCATCACACTCCCAGACCATAAACTATATTATAAAGCCATCATCATCAAAACAGCATGGTACTGGAACAAAAATAGGCACGCAGACCAGTGGAACAGAACTGAAAGCCCAGAAATAAATCCCCACACACCTATGGACATCTAATCATTGATATGGAGACCCAGAAGATTAAATGGAAGGAGGCTCCCTTCAATAAATGGTGCTGGGAAAACTGGGTTGTAGCATGCAGAAGAATGAAATTGAACCACTTTATCTCACCAGAAACAAAAATCAACTCCAAATGGATCAGAGACCTAGATGTCAGACCAGAAACAATCAAATACTTAGAGGAAAACATTGGTAAAACAGTTTCCCACCTACATCTCAAGGACATCTTTGATGAATCAAATCCAATTGCACGGAATACAAAAGCAGAAACAAACCAATAGGACTACATCAAATTGAAAAGCTTCTGCACATCCAAAGAAACTATTATACAAACAAAGAGACCCCTCACAGAATGGGAGAAGATTTTCACATGCCATATATCAGGCAAGAAACTAATCACCAAAATATATAAAGAACTCAGCAAACTTAGCACCAAAAAAGCAAATGACCCCATCCAAAAATGGGCAGAGGATATGAACAAAACATTCACCTCAGAGGAGATCCAAAAGGCTAACAAACATATGAAAAACTGCTCTAGGTCACTGATTGTCAGAGAAATGCAAATTAAGACAACACTAAGATACCACCTCACTCCCGTAAGAATGGCAAACATCAAAAAGGACAGCAGCAACAAATGCTGGAGAGGTTGTGGGGACAGAGGAACCCTTTTAAATTGCTGGTGGGAATGTAAATTGGTCCAGCCTCTGTGGAGAGCAGTCTGGAAAACTCTCAGAAGGCCTTCTGTCATGGACCTTCCATTTGATCCAGTAATTCCTCTCCTGGGGTTATACCCCAAGGACTCCATAACACCCAACCAAAAAGAGGTGTGTACTCCTATGTTCATAGCAGCACAATTCATAATAGCTAAAACCTGGAAGCAACCCAGGTGCCCAACAACAGGTGAGAGGCTGAGAAAGCTGTGGTATATATACACAATGGAATACTATGCAGCTATCAAGAACAATGAACCCACCTTCTCTGAATCATCTTGGACAGAGCTAGAAGGAATTATGTTAAGTGACCTAAGTCAGAAAGATAAAGATGAGTATGGGATGATCCCACTCATCAACAGAAGTTGAGGAAGAAGATCTGAAAGGGAAACTAAAAGCAGGACCTGACCAAATTGTAAGTAGGGCACCAAAGTAAAAGCCCTGTAGTGAGGGGTAGACATGCAGCTTCCTGGGCCAGTTGTGGGGTGGGAGTGGGTAGGAGGGATGGGTCACAATCTTTTGGTGGTGGGAATGGTGTTTATGTACACTCCTAGTAAAATGTAGTCATATAAATCACTAGTTAATTAATATGAGAGGGGGAAATTAATTGTATGTCTCGAAGTTTTTTAAAACACAGACTGAATCTTTTTAATATATAGGCTGTGTGTTTGATAGGTAGACTCTCTCAAAAGCCTAGACCAAGTAGATCCGAAGCAACCAGTAGCACAGCTATATACAAGATACTGGGTACTGTACAGCAAACTCTAACTAAAGGACTTTTCAAAGTTAACCCAAATAATGTGATGATAACATTATCGATTGTCTTTTTGAACCCTAAGACAGCAGGAACCTCACATCTCCACTATAGAGCCTCTACTTCCCCCAGTCCTGGAACCCTTGGATAGGGCCCACCTTCCCGTATACCTCTCCCAATCCATATAAAATAATATTGCATCTGCCGATCACAACTTAATCAACACAACGATGGCCACCTCAACATGCTTCAGCTCAGACTGTGTCCAGAGACTACAGGTGTGGAATGACAACCCTTCAGCTTCATTACTTGGGTGAGACCTTTCCTTTCATAGTATATTCTAATTCCTTCTCAGGCGGTTCACTTTCTAACAAAGTCCCAAAACCTAGATATACACCAGTTTCTGTGAGAGAGAGCTTATGTGCACACGTATCCATAAACTACTGCAAAATATATACCTGAAAGCAGAAGTACACTAGAGTTTGCAGTGAGTATCCCCCTAACACTTCCTCTCCACTATTCCAAGCTTTGGGTCCATGATTGCTCAACAATTTGTTTGGCTTTGTATGTTAACTCTCTTTTCAATCACCAGGTTCCAGATGTCATCAGGATGCCGGCCAGGCTTCCTTGGACTAAGACCCTACCAATGTGTCCTGGAGCTCAGCTTCCCCAGAGACCCAGCCTACTAGAGAGGCCGACTGGGAGTATGGACCGACCACTCAACGCCCATGTTCAGCGGGGAAGCAATTACAGAAGCCAGACCCGCTTCTACAACCCACAATGACCCTGGGTCCATGTTCCCAGAGGGATAGAGAGTGGGAAGGCTATCAGGAGAGGGGGTGGGATATGGAGATTGGGTGGTGGGAATTGTGTGGAGTTGTACCCCTCCTACCCTATGGTTTTGTTAATTTATCCCTTCTTAAATAAAAAAAATAAAAAATAAAAAATAAAAATAAAACAGCAAGGAAACAACAAGGGCAACATAAAGGAATAAATAAATAATAAAAAATTAATATTGTAAAAAAAAAAGAAAAGCTACTGACAGAATTGCAGAACTATGATTAGCAAAACCTAATTGGAAGATACCTCCTTGGAATCTGATTGTCACCTGTCAATACCCTTACTGATGAGCTCCAACATAACATTTTTATTATCAGCCTTACTGGCAGTGTGTAGATAAACAGCACAACCCCTTGAGTACTCAGGATGTGAACAATATAAGGGTCTTGGTCTTCCTCCCCACCCCAGCCCAGAAATGATCTGAAGTGCATACCATGTACCTGCCAAGAAGCAAATGAATTTTCCCAGAAGCAAAAGAATTCTCCCAGATTCAAAGAAAATAATGAGGTGAGGTGCTGGTATTTGCAAATATTTTCAAGTTGATAGCTATTTCCTACCTGTTTCTTCTTCTTCTCCTTCTCCTTCTTCTCCTCTCTTTTTTTTTTTTTATTTAAATTTTTAATTTAAGAAAGGATTAGTGAACAAAAGCATAAGGTAGGAGGGGTACAACTCCACACAATTCCCACCACCCAATCCCCATAACCCACCCTCTCCCATGATAGCCTTCCCATTCTCTAGCCCTCTGGGAGCATGGACCCAGGGTCGTTGAGGGTTGCAGAAGGTAGAGGGTCTGGCTTCTGTAATTGCTTCCCCGCTGAACATGGGCATTGACTGGTCGGTCCATACTCCCAGTCTGCCTCTCTCTTTCCCTAGTAAGGTGTGTCTCTGGGGAAGCTGAGCTCCAGGACACATTGGTGGGGTCTTCAATCCAGGGAAGCCTAGCCAGCATCCTGGTGGCATCTGGAACCTGGTGATTGAAAAGAGAGTTAACATACAAAGCCAAACAATTTGTTGAGCAATCATGGATCCCAAGATTGGAATAGTGGAGAGGAAGTGTTAGGGAGGTACTCACTGCAAACTCTAGTGTAATCCTGCTTTCAGGTATATATTTTGCAGTAGTTTATGGATACGTGTGCACATACGCTCTCTCTCACAGAAACTGGTGTATGTCTAGGTTATGGGACTTTGTTAGAAAGTGAACTACCTGAGATGAAATTAGAGTGTACTATAAAAGGAAAGGTCTCACCCGAGTAATGAAGCTGAAGGGTTGTCATTCCACACGTGAAGTCTCTGGATACACACTGAGGTGAAGCATGTTGAGATGGCAATCGTTGCTTTGGTTAGGTTGTGATCGGCGGATGCAATATTATTTGGTATGGATTGGGAGAAGCATACGGGAAAGTGAGCCCTATCCAAGGGTGTCAGGACTGGGGGAAGTAGGGGCTCTATAGTGAAGATGTGAGGTTCCTGCTGTCTTAGGGTTCAAAAAGACAATCAATAGTTAATATTATCATCACATTGTTTGTTAATTGGGTTAACTTTGAAAAGTCCCTTTGTTATGGTTTGCTGTACAGTACCCAGTATCTTGTATATAGCTGTGCTATTGGAAGCTTCTAATCTACTTTGTCTAGGCTTTTGAGAGAGTCCGCATATCAAACACGTAGCCTATCTATTAAAAAGATTCAGTTTGTCTTTTGAGAACCTTTGAGACATACAATTGATTTTCCCCTCTCATATTAATTAACTACTGATTTATATGTCTACATTTTGCTAGGAGTGTACATAAACACCATTCCCATCAACAAAGGACCGTGACCCATCCCTCCCGCCCATTCCCACCCCCCACTGGCCCAGGAAGCTACATGTCTACCCCTCACCACTGGGTTTTTACTTTGGTGCCCTACTTATTCTTCTCCTCTCTTTCTCCTTCTTCTTCTTCCCTGTTAAGCAATAGCAACTAAAACACTAGTAGAATACATTCCTAATATAAGAAATATTACTGAAATTATACTCGTACATTGGCTGCATTGTAAACCATTAGCCTCCTCAATAAAAAAAAGAAAAAATATGTAAGAAAAGTTTGATGCCTTTTGTTGAAATAACAGATTTAAAGACAATCTGTTAACTTGTATGCAGAAATTTTCAAAAGGCAAAAATGGAATTTTATCATTTCAGAGAGCATATTAAAGAGAACCAACAAAAACACTTAAAAGCAAAGATGTCTTATTTCATGGCAAGTAATTACTCACTATAAAACTACCAATTTACAAACTTGACACTGACATTCTATTTATTGTTCAACTTTTCACTTAAGTTTTAGGAAGTGGTTTTAAGAATACAATAAATTAAATAGGTTAACAGAATTCAAATATTCTCCATACCTCCTCCAAAAAAATAAAACTACAAAAAAATCACTGTGCCTTTGCCTTTCCTTATTAGAATAATACACATCAATATGGTGCATCATCTAGATGCCACTCAAGGTGGTTTCTTAGATGTTAAGAAAACGGGCTTTTTTGTTTTGTTTTCCAGTGTGAGCATTCTGAATATTTCTGACATCAAAACACGTCTACATAAAAGACATTTGCCAGATCTTTTTCCTCCGTGCAGATTATCGCTGGTGACTGTTTTTGATGACTATTAATCGGTTACTTTAATTCAACTGTGTTTTAAAAAAATATCAAGATAAATACACGTTTAAAACCTACTCCTTTACAAAAATCAGTTTATAAATTCGTATCATAAAAGTTAGTGTCGAGACTATCAAGATGGCCTTCGTTTGTTTTATTTTAGTTGGTTCTCTCAAAGTTGGCGTGGCAACTGCCCAACTTTTTTATGTAGTGTTCATTGAGAAATAGATATAAGCACTAAGATGAAATTCTTGAACAGGTGAAGACAGATGTATAATGGATTTTACTGGGATAATACCCTGGAACTATATACCCATGTGGTTGTGGAAATACTGACAGCAAACCTTTGTGGTACTTTAATTCACCTCAGATGATGAATATAGTCTGTAATGCAAGTAGGAAAAGGTTCATAATACAATAACTGTCGGGTTATGTGGGTCTTGTAAAGGGAAAAATGGTATTTATTAGGGCAACGAGTCACCAAACTTAGTATATCTTTTCTTGTTAACAACGTCAATTCATTTTCAAGTAGTTTCATATCTGTGACCCTAGAAATTACTTTTTGGGAACTTATGGCCTGCATAAGCAAAGTCAAGTAAAACATTACACATTTGTGTAGAGAAAATAATTATTAAAATAGTGGTAATGAGCTCACAAGTCTGTTGTCATTAGAATTATTTAAAAACCTAAATGTTTACAGGGGGGTGTATTATTAAGAATTGTTTCCATAGAAATCAAAGCAGTTACTTTTCTCAAACTGCTTTCTTTTCTTTTTTTTTTCCCAGAACTGCTCAAAGCACTTCTTCTAGATGAGTGTCTTTAATATATATGAAGTCTACAGTGAGACTTCAAGCATCATACATTTCACCTTTTATGGGCTTTTGTTTTTCATGTACGCTTTCCTTAAAGTCATTCAGAATAAAATAAAAATAAACTCTCACATTCCATTAGAAAAAAATAGAAACATTCACAGTCTGAAAACTTCCTGGATTCCTCCAAATCTTGGTACTATGTGCAATTTCCTCATATACCAGTTTTGAGGAAAGCCTGATAATCTATTATTGAATATTCCACTAATGGACATGCCATAGAGAATTTACATTAATAGTAGTATAGATTAAAATCTATTCCACAGAATAAAAAATGTTCTATGACTTCAATTTAAATATTTCTCTGAAAAGCTAAGAGGTTTTATGTTTGTTCTTCAAAAGTGCTAATTATTACATTTTCAAGTATCTTCAATACATATGTCCAATTCGTTGTAAAACTAAATAAACCATCTTGCTTTAGGCACACTTCTTCATGTGTTTCTAAGAAGCAGAGGGGAAAACAAAATTGCTTGTCAATTAATCCAGCTTCCTTAATTTTACTAAAGAAGAATTTCTCCAGGATATTGGCACATTTGTAGTATTCACTCTCAGGGGGTTGTACTCTTTGCAATTAGTAAAAACTCGCTGTAAGTGTGCCATGAATAACTTCTTAGACAGATACTACCTATTCTTGAGGCGTTCATTCATGGTTTTCAGATCTGCACGGGGGGGATACATATATTACTATTCTTCCACACACTTTAAACACCAGCTAAAACACGTGAGTGGGGGAGGATATTTGTGTCATTTACTTGACTGTATTTGTCCACATCTCTCACATGTTCTTTCTTTTGTAAGGGTATCCTGTGTAGCAATCTCAGCATATTCAAGTTGAAAGGACTACTTTTATTCATCTGGCCTAATTCTCTCTTCAGTGCATAGAAGCTAAGAAGATTAGTAGCAGTAAGTATGATTAACTGACTGCTGTTACTAATTCAGAATTAGAAGAGTTTTTGTTTACATGGAGCAGATTAAGTGAAACATTGGGCTGAGACATTTGATTACCTGATTCAAAATGATCATTCTTTTCACTACATTCCCAGCTGTCTGGGTGTTGCATAGAGACAGAACTCAAGTATGAGAATTGATTCTGTAGCTGCCTGTAACTGCAGGCGCATCAGGGAACTTGCAAAAGGAACTTGTGTTAGTCCCCATCAATGAAGAGGGTTAAATCGGGAACGGCTGCTGACTATGATAACATCACTCATTCTTAACTTGGGCCCCGCGGCAAAGAAGTGGCTCACTACATTCCTGTCCCACATCTTGGAATCCGAATCTATGCCCAAAATTTGGTGTCATGCGAAGATAATAGCAGTTTTGAAACCAAAGAAAGACCCAACACTGGCTGCCAGCTATAGACCAATTTCTCGCCTCTCCGTGTGTTACAAACTCCTTGAGAGGCTGCTTCTGTCACGATTTTCTCCTCTTACAGAGAAATTCCTATCACCCGCCCAAGCTGGTTTCCGCCCAGGAAGATCTACCTGCAAACAAGCCCTGGCCCTCTCAACTTACATTGAAAATGGATTCCAGAAGAATTTAAAGACGGGTGCTGTCTTTGTTGATCTCACAGCAGCCTATGACACGGTCTGGCACCGTGGTCTCCTAGTCAAGATCTCAAGATGCCTGCCTCCATGGCTGGTCAACACTATATCGTTTCTTCTCTAAAACAGAAGATTCTGGGTGCATTTGGGTGACAAGTCTAGCAGATGGAGACTTGTCTCAAGTGGCCTCCCCCAGGGCTCTGTTCTGGCTCCTACGCTATTTAATATTTACATCAATGACCTCCCAGAAACTTCTTCAAGGAATTTCATCTATGCCGATGACATCTGCTGTGCAACTCAGGCATCCAAGTTCGACATCCTCGAGGAAACACTCACGAAAGACATGTCTCTGATATCTGATTACTGTAAAAAATGGCGACTAATCCCTAGCACTGCTAAAACGGTATCATCTATTTTCCATCTACACCATGCCTCGGCCTCGCGTGAGCTTAATGTGCAGCTCGATGATACGAGAATCTGGCATGAAGCCCAGCCAGTCTATCTTGGCATTACTCTCGATCGTACCCTGTCATTTCACAAACATCTCATAAAAACTGCAGCAAAGGTGGATGCGAGGAATAACATCATTGCAAGACTGGCCAGCTCCTCATGGGGCACGAGCACTTCCATACTACGATCATCATCTCTGGCATTATGCTATTCCACTGCAGAATACTGTGCCCCAGTATGGTTCCGTAGCCCCCATGTCCACTTGGTCGATTCCAAATTATATTCCTCCATGAGGATAATTTCTGGAACCATCCGTTCCACCCCGGTTCCATAGCTGCCATTTCTTAGCAACATCGCCCCGCCAGATATTCGTCGGGATGCGGCATCATCTAAGTTCATTTCTCACGTCTACGCTCGACCGGACCTGCCTATATACGCGGATATCTTCGCCCACCCTGTTCAACACTTGAAGTCTCGTCATCCAATCTGGTCTCCTACGCCTACACTGAACTTCTCTGTTCCAGACTCTTGGAAAAAGAGTTGGAAGTCAGCTGAAGTAAAGAACAAACACCTCATCACAGACCCCTGCAAGTGTCAACCCGGCTTTGACCTGGCACGTTATGATTGGGCCCTCCTCAATCGCTATCGAACAGGCCATGACCGGTGCGCCGCTATGTTCCATCGCTGGGGAGCCAGAGACGACCCGAACTGCCCCTGCGGCTACAGACAGACTATGACCCACATAGTCAACGACTGCCACCTCTCCAGATTCAAAGGAGGTCTCGAAACTTTACACCAGGCTCAACCTGACGCTGTTGACTGGCTACGGAAGAAGGGCAAACGCTAGAAGAAGAATGAAGTAAAAATGGCAAACTTTGTTTACTTGGTTTTCTCAATCAGTTAAACCTTGTGATAATACTATAAAAAGATTATTTTCAGGGGTCAGGCGTAGCACAGTGGATTAAGCGCACATGACACAAAGTGCAAGGATGGCAGAAGGATCCCGTTTTGAGCCCCCCTGCTTCCCACCTGCAGGGGAGTCGCTTTACAGGCAGTGAAGCAGGTCTGCAGGTGTCTGTCTTTCTCTCCCCCTCTGTCTTCCTCTCCTCTCTCCATTTCTCTCTGTCCTATCCAACAACGAACGACATCAATAACAATAACAATAATAACCACAACAAGGCTACAACAACAAAGGCAACAAACAGGGGGAGAAAAAAAAAGCCTCCAGGACCAGTGGATTCATGGTGCAGGCACTGAGCCCCAGCAATAACCCTGGAGGCAAAGGAAAAAAAAAGAATATTTTCCTGATTTATCTATTTGCTTTAAATTGTGTCCTTTTCCAGGTGAAAACTGCTTAATCTAAAAAGTAATAATACGAAAAAGTTTCTCCTTATTCCAAAGACCAAGTTAAAGAATTCCAGGAAGATATCAACTTTTATACCTATAGCTGCCTGTCTGTCTCTCAGTCTATATTATGATATATTAAATTAACTGTAAACAGAAACATACATTCAAATGGCTAGAGAAACACTTCTGACTAGCAGTGACCCCAATTCCCACTATATCACCAAAATTTCCAGAGGGGAGAATCTTTTCACCAAGTATACTGGAACTAGCATTTAATAAAATAATTGCATTTATGTACAATTTCCCCAAAAGTGGAGAAATACACTTGAACCAAAATCTTAAGTCAATTGCAAGAAATACCAAAAGTACTTCTACTTTTCTTTGATTAAAGTCCTCTTCACTAGAGGTATTGTTACATCTGTTGACTCAATTTTCCTAAATTCCTATCGTCTCTACCAGAAAATGTTTAGATGGAGAGGGAGATTAAGAGTGTTAAGATCCGACAAAGACTCAACAAATATTCCTCTAAATGATTCACCCAAGTGACTGAGCAGATTAAGATGTCCTCTCACTTATGGAAGAAAGTAAAATGAAATTGTACTTTGCTAAGCAAAAGCAGATGTCTATGTCTACATTCCTTCCAAGGAACGGGCTACCACTAAGGACTTACTCCCCAATTTAATGCCTATAATGTCACAAAAAGGAAGACATGGGACTGGAGTGAGAGGAGGAAGAAGGTTGGGGATGAAACTTGATACAGATAAGTTTATCCAAAAACGCTGCAAAGTACCTTTTGGAGAGGGAGTGGCAAAAAGAGATGGGAAGCACCTAGAATATAAGAAAAAGAAAGCACAGAAGTGTTTGGCGCTTCTGAGTAATCACAACAAATTTCCTTTCTATGTTTATTTTATTTTAAAAATTAGAGACAGCCATCTTTCTTATCCAGTCTTTTAAACTCTCTTATATGACAATGTCTTGGGGGTGAGGGAGCCACTAGGGGCTGGAGTTGTGGTTTGGTGGTAAGAGCGCATGAGAGCCCAGGTTCATTTCTCAATATCATATTCTAAAATGAAAGACAATAGGACCAAGAAAGCAGGATTGGCAGGATGCTCTTATATCTCTCAAGCCAAAAAAGAAAAAAAAGGGAAAAAAAATTGTCATTAAATATCAGTGATACCTAACGTAGACAAGCTACTAAAATTTTCTTTTTCCAATCCTCTCCCCTACTAACTTGGGGATTCTGGGTAGCAATTCTGGGCATTCATGAGCCAGATAACATTTTGTATGTGATTCTATACACAAAGTAGGATAGCAATGATTCATATGGGAAGAAAAATAAATTGACCTCTGGTCAAACTCAGAGGTTTTGCTTGCTCCCTACTGCTGAGGTCTGTCCCGATTCAGCTTTGTATTTATTTCACATTCTGAGAAAAGAAAAGACCGTGAAGCGTCACTCTGCTATCTGTGAGTTAACCCTCCTTTTTTTTCCAGTGCTCTCCTGTGGCACTTGACATAGAACCCAGGGCCTACGCAAATAGAGGGCCTGAGCTCCACACACTAAGCTACCTTGAGACCTTGGAAAGAGAAGAAATATTTAGAAAATGCCATTCAGGCAGCCTGGGAGGTGTCACAGTGGATAAAGCATTAGACTCAAGCATGAGGTGCTGAGACGGATCCCTGAAATCGCATAGGCCAGAGTGAAGCTCTAGGTCGTGTTTTCTCTCTCTCTCTCTCTTTCTCTTCCTCTCTCTCTCTCTCACCTTTCTTGGATATCTCATGAATCAGTGACTGAAGGAATAAAAAAAATTTTTTTTAAAGGAGAAATACACTTTCCCCTGTAATCTTACAGTCTTGTAAATCATTATTAAATCACTAATTTAAATCGAGAAAGATTGCATAATAGTTATGCAAACAGACTCCCTGCTTAAGGCTCCAAGGTCCCAGGTTCAGTCTCCAGCAACACCATAAGCCAAAGCTGAGCTATGCTCTAGTATTAAAAAAAAGAAAAAGAAATAAAGAAAGAAAAGAAAAGGAAAAAAAAGAGAAAAGTGTGGGAGGTGGGGAGAGAGGAGGTGGTGAAAAGCCCAAATGGGGCATGAGGGAGATAAAAAGCACAATGATTATGCAAAAGACTTGAGGTCTTGGAGTCCCAGGTTCAATCCCTTGTACCAGCATAAACCAGAGTTATGCAGTGCCTGGGGAAAACAAATGAATAAAAAGCACCAAGATGGAAATAGTGAGGAAAAGGAAAAACGTGATTGTCATTAACGGCAAGATAACATATTTCACCCAGGACCTAAATTGATCTCCCTAAAAAATATTAATATTCACCAAAGAGCACTTTTTGTTCTTTTGATGATAAACTCTGCCCATCACACACGACAGCTCACCACTAGCCTTGCTTAGTAAGGTCAATGTTCTCCACACACAAATCCAGTTAGGCTTCTGTTGGAGACTTTTATAACCTTCTCAAGCTGGTCAAGCAAAAACTTCCCAGAAAGCAGTGTGTGTGGTTAGGCTAAGAGAGACAGACCTCAAAGAGACACACTATGATGGGACTTCAGTGTGTACATGGACAGGAGATAAAAGGGCCATTTGCCCCAAAATTCAGACAACAACCATAAGGTTGTCACAAAAACAGCTAAACTGCCCCAAGTGATGGGAGATGCAGAAGCGACAACGGGTGCAAAGAAGACATTAAGGGCTTGACATATTTTCCACATCACAGGGAAAAACTGATTCTCAAACCAACCTTCGACTCAAAATTCTAGATTCAACCAACTCTCACTTTGGTTTTCATGTGCAGAAATGCATTGTAGCAGGAAGTCGGACAGTAGCGCAGCAGGTTAAGTGCAGTTGGTGTGAAACACAAGGACCAGCATTAAGGATCCCGGTTCCAGTCCCCGGCTCCCCACCTGCAGGGGAGTCGCTTCACTGGTGGTGAAGCAGGTCTGCAGGTGTCTATCTTTCTCTCCCCCTCCCTGTCTTGCCCTCCTCTCTCCATTTCTCTCTGTCTCATCCAACAACGACATCAATTCCAATAGCAACAATAATAAAAAACAAGGGCAAAAAAAGGGAAAATAAGTAAATATCTAAAAAAAAAAAGGAAGAAAGAAAGAAAGAAGGAAGGAAGGAAGGAATGCATAATAGCAAGGTAGCGAAAAGAAGGAAAGGGAAGTGTGTGGAACATGCCGGCTGTAAGAACCAGGCTACTGGAGCTTTCCTCTGAGGTCGATGTGACACATTCATGTGAAAACTGAAGCCGCAGAAAATCATCGACAGCTCCCAGTTACCAGGGATTCTTTTCATTCTGTTACATCTTCATACTTGGATGGCAGAAAAAAGACAGAAGACACTATCTCCAAAAAAAGACAGACAGGCAGACATGACAATAAGAAGACAGACATTTCAGCTAACTGCTTATCATTGGCCCAATGCCAAGTTAAATTTGTGGATTCACTATTGATCCAACTCATCATTCATTTAGTACAGTACAAGCATAGCAGCAGGTTTCACAGCCCTACGTTTCTTTTTTTAAGTTATCTTTATTTATTTGATAAAGTCAGAATTCAAGAGGAAAAGAGAGATAAGAGAGCCTGAGAGACACCCACAGCCCTGCTTCACCACTCACAAAGCTTTCCCCCTGCAGGTGGGGGACGGGGGACAGGGGGCTCAAGTGCACTCAACAGGGTGTGTGTCACTGCCCGGCCCCAGTTCTATGCTTCTAAAGGAATTTTTTTGTTTGGCTTTGGGTATGGGACAAAGTGTACACAAGAGTTTGGGCTATATGATCCTGACACTGCAGTGACACTAAGGACATCCATCAAGAGCTTGGAAAAATCAAAGAGCTGGCTTAACTAAAATTCTTCTGTCTAAAAGCAGAGCAGTTTAAGCCAAAGTCATTTTTTTTGTCCTATTTGAAACAAAACAGGTAGATTTTAAGAAAGATTTTATCTAAACTGTCTGTTTCTCTGCTCTAGGAAGTCTGTGGTTTACCATCAAGGCTTTCAACATTCGGTGTTACTGACATGTGAAAAGAGAAGTGCAGAATGTCCCTGGGAGTCTCAACCGGCCCCAACACCATCTATTCCCCAAACTGTCACTCAGAGAGATGAATATACAGAGAAAATACTACTGGCATTACCCATGGGGCACTGTATAACTTCATAATATCCCAGAGCTTCTGTTCTGTTCACAGGTTCCATGAAGGGCCAAGCACTTTGGTGGCTCTTAAGGTAAAGAAAACAGTAAGGTATGTGACATGGAAAGCCCACATAGGAAATCAATGCAAAAATATCTGCAAGAAGGGAGGGAGAAGAAAACACGCACCTTCACCTGCTGGAGGATGCTCTTGAGTGTGCTGTAAAGATCAGAGTCTTTGGGTTCTTTGCTTGAAAGGAAAGAAGTGAACAACAAGGAACCACGATTAGCCACTTGTCTGTTGCATCCCATTGAATTCACTTTTATAGAAAACTAACACTAGATCCTCTCCAGAATTATCTTCGGAAAGTGAAACCCCCTAACTGTTGGACTGGTGCTGACAATCACTTTGCTCCTTTCCTCTAAGTAGCTGAGAGGGGGGAATAATCACTTCCATTAGTATCGCTTCACCCATCTTTCTTACTTTTTCTCTTTTCCGCTGGGTTTACAGCCTGTCTCTCCTATACATTAACAAAGTTAAACAATGAATGAGCATGGCTCTCAGTCAAGAATATAATTAATACTTAACAAAAGTAAAATACATTACAGTCTATTTCTGAGAAGAGACTAAAATGAACTTCGGTTAGCTACCTCCTTTGACAACTAACAGTAGTAAGTATTTCCATGATTTGGTTACATTGCTATGGCTGTTTGTGGTTTTTTTTTTTTTTTTTTTGTATGTTTGTTTTTTATAAGCTGAGCTCCAGCTTCTCAAAGAAAGCATAAAAAACAAACAAACAAAAAAAGCCTGATGATGTTATGGGCACGTGTATTTCATTAGCTCTAAGTCCCAGGTCTACTAATTACCATGTGAAAGAATTAAGTCATTATTTTAATGTAAACAAATTCCTGGTTCCTGTTTTATTTGGTGACGACTACTTGTAATCCAAGAAAGCTTTACATCAAAAAGAAAGCATGACCTGGTGGATAACAGATGTGGATTTCTTACTCTCTCCTTAAAAGCTAACTTATCTTGGATAAACTACTTAACCATTTGGCCCTTAGTTAATCAATCTATATAGAATACTATAGATAAGGTGATGTTAGAAGTTTTGACATTAGTAGGTCAATGTTTTTTTTTAAAAAAAAAGAGTCGGGAAGACTGAGCCATGGCCATGTTACCAAGTATGAAGACCAAGGTCAAGCCCCTGGTCCCCACTGAAGAGCGATGCTTCACAAGCAGTGAAGCAGGTCTCAGGTGTCTATCTTCCTTTATCTCTATTTCCATCTGTCCTATCAAATAAATTTGGGGTGGCTGCTGGGAATGATAAATTCATAGTGTGGACAAAGAGGCCCAGTGATAACCCCAGTGGCCAAATAAATAAATAAATAATATTGCAATGAAGAAGCATATTTTGTCCCAATGATGACTTGAATCTTGTACACACTGTACTAGAGAATATTGGGGGAAGGGGACTGGGCACCTGGTTAAACACACATATTACCAAACACAAGGACCTGGGTTTGAGACCCTGCTCCCTGCCTGCAATGCCTTCCAATTCACAAGCATGAAGCAGGTCTGTGGGTGTCTATCTTTCTCTCTATCTTCCTGTCTTCCCTCAGTTTTTCTCTTTCGTATGGTACCAGTACTAAGCCAAAGCAATAAACCTGGTGGCAAGAAGATAAAGTAACAGAAGGAAAATTTTGGATTTGAACCAAATGAAGCTTCCAGCTTTTAATGATTTTTGTTGTGGAAAATAAACAAACAACTCCAGCTCTTCTATTTGCTTTCACTCAATACAAATCCCATCTAACACATTCACAGATAAAAATAATAATAATGAAGGGTTTGGGAAGCTTACTATATACAACAGAGAAGTTGAAACCAATTACAGGATTTACAATCATATATTTGTTTTAGGAAACACATTTGGCCAAATTTGGTGGCAACCAAGATGTCAGTAAGACGTGGTGCAAACGATGAAATGTTTGAAACGGGTCAGATCAATTTAGACAGCAACTGGCCGTATGCCACTGAAGCTTAAAGGAATTAGTGTTCTGACATTGAGTCTCGCCATTAAAGGTTAATTTCCCCTGCTTCAAGGTACTATCTGGGTAATAGCCAGCACTGTGTTACAAATAGCAGTCTCAGTGAAGGATGACTACCATCAGCAATTGCAAGGGGTCATCTAAGCTTTCGTTTGTTAGCACTGGAAGCAGAGAGAGGGTGAAAAAGGATAAGAAACAGCAGGCAGAGCAAAGGCTTTTCAATTTACTGCACTCTGAAAATTTTTCCAAATAGATTACCAAAAATTACTGCTTTTTAAATGAAGACTTATACTTATACATACTGAGTCTAGGAATCCTTTCTATTGGAATCTGTCAAACTCCATCTTTAAAACACGAAAGTCCAGGGTAAACTTTGCGGACCTGAGCAGTTTTTTAATGATCTGTAAAGCACAGGATGAAAAAACTCTTCAGTGACAGCGATCTGTGACTACAATTCAAGTCAGTCAACCTAAAAAGTCATACTAACAAAATTAAGTCTTTAGAAAAACAAAAAAGGAGAAAGGGAGGATGCTGCTGTTACATGGGAGAACATACTGTCACTCTGTGCTCCTTTAACTGTGACTGACACAGTCTTTGAATACTTGTCCCCTGCCACCCAGAAAAGCCAACAGGATAGAGCACAGTGAGGGCCTTCTGTGTCATTAGCATAAGTGCCCGTTATTTTGCCCTGCTTTTTCAAGGAGCCTTGTCTAGCTCTCCTGTCAGATCAGAACCTGTTCACATCCTGGGACTAGGAGCATTCTTATGGGACCTAAGAGCAGATAACAGGCATCTGGAAGTCCCCAAGGCCTCAGAGAATGGCCTTACTCTTGTTTAGAAGTCTCAAGGTTTGAGTAAAATGTTGATGAGTCAAAAAGGCAACTACAAAGATTTGTCTTGTTAAGGTGATGCATCTGAGATGGGAGAGAATGGAGAAATCCGTTTCTTCTACAAAATTATTCCCTGCCTTTTGAAAAAACTTTTTCCAAAACCATGGCATTTCAACTTGTAAACAGAGGGGGAAAGGGTGTCAGGCAGTAGCGCAGCAGATGAAGCGCAGGTGGCATAAAGCACAAGGACCAACGTAAGGATCCCGGTTCGAGCCCCCGGCTCCCCACCTGAGGGGGGGGTCACTTCACAGAGGTGAAGCAGGTCTGCAGGTGTCTATCTTTCTGTCCCCCTCTGTCTTCTCCTCCTCTCTCCATTTCTGTCCTATCCAAAAAAGGGGGGATTTTAAATGCCATTCAGAAATTAACTGTTATCAATGAATTTTGGATAAAGTAACTGAGCTCACAAAGGAAAACACAAAATTCTGCTTGTATCTACTTCATCTCAAAGACAGATTGATCCGTACTGTAGTATGGATATAGAATCCTAGCTATTAAATGAGGAAATCCATGTAGTAAGTAAGTGGGACTATTTAAAGTATAATCCCACTAAATCTAGTTCAGTGTTACCTAATGTGTATATATATATACCATGCCACTCATGTAATTTTACATTTTCCAGGAACTTTATTTTATCTTATTTTAGTCACCTGGGTCATCACAGGGGCTAAATGATTGCAGGACAAACCCACCACTTCTGAATCACATTTTTTAACGTAAAACTGGTGGAATGGACCCTAACAACATATCTTTATGTACTTCACTATATCTATAACATAGACATTACAATAAAAAACTATATTATTATCATATATATCATATAATCAATGGAATTTTTTATTATCTTTATTTGATAAAGACAGCCAGAAATAGAGGGAGGAGGGGGAGAAAGCGAGGGAGAGAGAGAGCCACCTGCAGTTCTGCTTCACCACTCGCAAATCTTTACCCCTGCAGGTAGGGACCGAGGGCTCAAACCCGAGTCTTTATGTGCTCATCCAGGTACGCTACCACCTGACCCCAATTAATGGAATTTCCCTGAGCCCTTTCACACCTTTTTACTCACACCAGATGCTCAAAATCAGAATACCGGCCAACTCCCGACCTGTGTGTTTTATTATGCTGACCTCATATCTCTTCAGACAACTAGGCTGGGGGATGTAACTCAGAATTAGAACACCTGATTTTCATGCAGGAGGTCCCTGGGTTCAATCCCTAATGCCAGAATAAAAGCAAAAATTTCCCTCCTAAATCAAAACAACCTATCTTCAAGCCAGCATCACCAATCTACTATTGTGTGAAACAGAAAGCTGGAGGCAAAGAGGGAAGAGAAAGGAGAGCGAGAAGCTGGGAGAGGAAGTGTTGCCTTTGAAAAGCTGGTTGCTGCTGTTAGCTCTGTGCTGTGGCCTTAGGGAAGAGCCCGAGATGCGGACTTGGTTCATCTGCATTCCCGTCCCCATGAGAGGAGTCTTGCTCTGTGCTTAAATTAAGCTTAAGTAGTGGAGATGGATTTGTGCTGCTGGCAGAGGAATGAGGAAAGGGCAGCTGACAACGCAGTAATGGCGTTAGCTGGCCAGCGGCCTCTGCAGCTGAACAATGAGCTGTGGAATAGACCTGCTCATTAGACCCCAAAGAGAACAATGAAGGGGGCTGGCCACTACAGGACTGGGGACAGGGCACTTTTATTAACTTTCCAAGTCCCTATTTGGAATTCTCTCTTAACACTGTTAACCAAGAAACAACAAAGGTAGCTTTCATTTTTAAAGCCTTTCACTCATTTGCATAAGAAGCTGAAGGCCACAGCTGAGCCAATTCACAAAGGAAAGCACTTACAGAACGCCTACTACAACCGCGCACAGTGAAAGCAGCTATGTGTCCGTTATGTCCCTGACGTCTGACATGTGAATCATTATTGGGATTAAGAGACACTAACAGAAACTAGAGAACGAGGCGAGTTCAAGACAGGCGTCACTTCTAATAGCTTGGGAAGAATACCAGAAGTGTGCGGTGAGGAAGGTGTGGGCTGCCACAGCTGCCTGATAGCCCCTTGCTGCAAAGCCAGCCAACCAGGGAGGAAGTGGGTTGGTGCTCCTGGGCCTAGCACACAAAGAACATTCATTGAATAAATGGTCTGGTACATTCCCCAATGACCCTTTGTAGGTTCTGCTCCCCCATCCCCACCCCAGCCTTAAGAGAAATGTAACATCTCCAAAGAGTCAGACCTCTCCCTTAACTGGTCTTCACCATTAATTCATAATATTTAAAAGGCTTCATCAAAGTATATATCAGTTAATATCTAGAAGTATACGTCTCTAAAACTTAACAACAATGTTTAAAAAGAAAATTAAGACAAGTTCAAGTCCCTCAGGTCCCCACTTGTGGGGTGGGGGGAAGCTTCGTGAGTGATGAAGCAGGGCTGCAGGTGTCTCTGTGTCTCTCCCTCTCTATCACCCCTTCCCTCTTGATTTCTAGCTGTCTCTATAAAATAAATAGATAACACAAAATACTTTTTAAAAATTAAGATATACTACAAACCAAGGGAAATAATATGTGAGATGATAAATAACTGAAGCTAAAATGGGTGGGTCAAATGAAAGATGATCAGAGAGAGAGAGAGACACACAGAGAGAGAGAGAGACAGAAAGACAGAGAGAGAGAGAGTGTGTGTGTGTGTGTGTGTGTGTCTCTGAAAGAGGAAGATGGATAATAGATAAAGACGCAAAGAGGTTTAAAGCATCCATAATGGTCAAAGTAGAAACTAAGCAATATACTTGGGAAGGCTCTTAGAAGGCAAAGTGTGGGATTCGACTTCCGGAGGCGGAGCTACGAGCAGCAGATCGCTTTCTCTCCTCTCCTCTCCTCTCCTCTCCCGGATCAACTAGGAATACCAAAGGAGACCACCCGGACCGAAACAAGACAGGACTAGAATGACCACAGAAACCCAGTAAATCACCCGTGAGTACAAACACGCGTGGCTGGTGACAGAGAGGAGAGAGGGACCTAAGGAGAGATTAAGTAGACTGCTAAAAGTTCGACAGTTTGTCAGTGGAGACACCACCTTCAGTCTGCTCCACCAACAAGGGGACAGCTGAAGGGAGGAAAGGACTCCCCAGAGACTCACCAAGTGCAACTCTGAGTCTCCATTGCTACTACCCTCAGAATCTGGAGCAGCAACAGGGAGGGACACCAGGGTACAGAGAACTAACCAAGAAACTCAGAAGACATATACCTCGGTGGCATAGCTGAAGGGCTGTGAAAGTCTCTTTGCATAACCACTGGATTATCTCTGCCACACCCTGCTTTATCTCTTGGTCAGGAGTCAGTGATTAAGCTAAGAAGCCTATTGATAGTTTAAAAGCCCTCAGGCTCCCATAGCCTACAGGGGAAAAAAAAAAGGCTTTTACACCACTGAACTCCAACTCAGGGATTGAAAAAACTGTTAACTTATTTTAAATGGTTAAAACAACAAGAAAAAATATTGGAGACTCGAACCAGGACAAGAGTCCAGCTAAAAGTCCTCCAGAGGGTGAAGCACAAAACGAGTT